>NW_017535518.1:18970-20883 GCF_001853355.1 Bactrocera latifrons
ATCTAAGCTTTAATTACAATCATTATTAATTCATATAATTAATTCTCTGACAGCATATGTGTGTGTAATTTTGGTGTAAAAAATAAGTTGATAATGGCTCAAACTTGCTTTGTGTAAATAATATTCTGAAGAAGTGCTTTAAAATTTATTGTGAACTCGTAGGTTTAAACAAGGTAAACTTGAATTAGTAATCCGGCTAATTAGGGAGTGATTCTCTTACTGTTATTGGTAATAAATTATAGTATTTTTCAACGGGAAACTGTGATTGAATCAGTTTAAATGCTTCAGCGTTCTGTGATCAGGTGTATTTTTATATTCTGAAAAGGGTATATGAATTTATGCCGCTATATACATATAGCCGAATATGTGAGTTATCTTAATAAAATTAGAAAGCTTGTTTTTCTTATCATGGTGCATAAATTGCGTTTAAAAGGCATAAAATCGGGTGAAAACTCGCCCTAGACCCCATATAACTAACAGGCCATGTGTATTGGAGGGTATTGCTCTGGCTTTAATCCTTGAAAGTTGCAAGAGTGAGAGGTAATTTGGTTATATCTGAACTTATCTATTATAGAAATTACTTATTCCACTCATTAAATGCTTGCTTTCTTATTAAACTCTTCATTAGTCCTCCTCATCACCACTGTCTAGTTGTTCTCTTATTCTTAACTTAGCATATTCTTTACACACAGAGCAACACTAAGATGTACAAAAACTGATGAAAGCATTAATCCATTTTCGTTTTGCCGAAACTTAAACATTCCTTGCTATCTCTCATTCAGCGCTTCTTATTCTTCTGCTTCAATGTTATCTTTCGTTTTTTTACTTTTTAGACTTTTTATTAGCGCTTGGAAACAAGTTTAGCCAGTTTGCTTGGGGCTCGTCTAATGTTGGGCGCTAAAAGCGGTGGCAATTTCTATACAAGTTCGGCTTCATAAAAAAGCAAAATAATAAAACGCAATAACAAAATAAAAAAAGGAAAATAATAATAAAAAAAAAAAAAAAAAATTACTCCAAAATAAGATCATAATTAAAAAGTGCTAAACAAGAAAAGAAAAAAGTTCTAAAGAAAGCTAAGAACTTGAATCGCTGCATGAAGAAAGAGGCGAGATTGAGTAAAATGAAAGAAATTAAAAATAAAACTAAAATATAAAGAAATCGTATAAGCCCCTTTAGTCGATTTTAATGAATGTGTGCTTCAACTAACTGCGCTGCTTACATATGTACACACATGTCTGCATGCTTTGAAGTGGACGGCACACAGAACGCAAGCAGCCACTTGAGCATCTCAAATGACACACCAACAACAATTGCTGCCCCACATGTCGGTGCGGCAAAGTAGCTCCAGTGGCTATATAAAAATTTCAATTGAATCAAAAAAGAAGAGGTTTTGAATTTTCTGGTTTGCCTGCTGAGCTCCTCATGTGCTTCGATTGTGGCAAAATCAAATTGGAATACCAATTTGCAGTCTTTCTCCAAAGAATTTATTTAGTGATGGTGCACATACATACCTATATACATACATATGTATGTATAAGAAAGGGAAAATTGTAGTGAAGCCGCAAACAGTTGGCTAGTTTTGGTAGAAAAAGGATGGCAAATAGAAAAAATTAATATAATATTAATAAACAATTATTTATTATAGAATTTAGTAGTCTTTGAAGAATTTCTTCGTTTTTTCGACATATTAATTTTTAGTGCTGCAAATTTGACAAAAAGAATTTAGTGATAAAATAAATCAAACAAAACACAACGAAGACAATACTTTTCTCAAAAGCATTTCATGCAGCATAAGAGAATATAAAAAAGTCTTTATCGCGACATTGATGGCTCAGATGATATAGTCAGATCATTTCAGATATATCTAATCAGATATATTTAATACTTTACTTATTTGCTTTTCAAAAATTATT
>NW_017535518.1:21993-39702 GCF_001853355.1 Bactrocera latifrons
TCTTTATATTTAAAAAAAAAAAAGAACCAAAAACTGTTTGAAATTTCCATTCTTCCTCATTTGATTAAAATAACACATTTCTAGATTTAATTGAAATTCTCTCTTTAAATTCTTCAAAAACCACATTTTACATACAAACATATATTTTCTCTTTTGGTTTCATTGTTCTTATTTATTTTTGGGATTGAAACATTTTTCGTTTGGAATTTTATTGGCATCAAGCAGTAATGAAAGCAAAACCTTCAACAAAAATAAACAACAAAACAAACAGAAAGGCATAAAAGTATGTGGAATTTAGCATCATTTGTAAGGAATGTTATGTACAAATCAGAGTAAGAGGGTGTGACTCTTAAAATTTGATAGAAAACAATTTAGACTTACATGTGTTTAACATTTCTGAAGGAATTTTATTGGAGATAAAGTTTATTTGAAATTTACTTTTTCATTATGCCGGGAGAGCAAGGAGTGTTTATAATTGCAGTTAAGATTCTTTGTCTTTTAGAGCGCTGACAAATGTTTTTGTCATCGACATCGATTTGAAATTTCACAGACGTCGTTTTTTCCCTAAGAAGCCACACATTTGTCGGAATCAACAATATCGGAGTATAATAGCATATAGCTGCCATACAAACTGAACACTCGAAATTAAGTTCTTGTATGGAAAACTTTTTTACTTGACAAGATATCTTCACGAAATTGGGTATGAATTAGTTTCTGACATAATGCTTTAATCACCGAAGAAATTGTTGAGATCGGACAACTATAGCATATAGCTGTCATATAAACTGATCGATCAAATTCAAGTTTTCGCATGGAAACCTTTTTTATTTGAAGAGATATCGTCACGAAATTCTCTAGGAATTAGTTTCTGAGATAATGCTACAATCTTAGTAAAAATTCTTCAGATCGGATCAATCTTGCATGCAACTGCCTTTCCAACTGACAGTTCAAAATCAAGGTACATATCTTTTTATACTCCTCTATGCTATATAAATGCACCTATGAAGGGTATTACAGCTTCGGAACAGCCGAAGTTAACGTTTTCATGATTTTATACAACTCCCAAATTCTGCAATTTTTTTTTTATTTTTTATAAAATATTTATAAAATAAAATTTTATTTATTCAAAAATCAAAAGATTATTAATTTTTTTATAAATGTCGACATTTTCCATCCAGAAAAAATGATTTTTACATTTTTGTAGAAATTAAAAATTTCACACCCTCATTTCCAATACCCATCACACCAAAATTTTCACGCCATTAATTTTATTCGTTCAAAATATTCCACACTTTTGCTTACGATTTAATATTTTACACATGACAGTGCTCCGATAAAATCTAGAAATATTCGAAAAATGCTGCTATGCAAATAGCAGAAATTGCGCTGTGATTCAATTCAAACTGCTGCAGCGATTTCAATTGAAGCAAAATAATTAAAATGAGAAATAAAAATCGCTAAATCAAATATAATGCGATTTATAGCGAGAGCATCCCACCAAAAAGTTGCCCAATGAAGCAAGCAAGCGAACAGCCAGTCAGCAGAGCGGAGCAGCTATTTGCGCAACAATTGCTAGCTTAGAACCACATGGGAGCACATACATACACACATATGTGTGGGTGTGTGCATTGCCTCCAGCTGAAACAGCAGCTGCTCGCTGTTGACGACAATCGCGCAACGGATCTCACAAATATGTAAATATTAGGGAATATGGGGCGCATACATTTAATGAGGATGCATGCAATTAAATTCATATTTTTTACTTTACACAACAATAACAGCAGCACGTAAGCTAATGCTTAAGTGTGTGTGGAAGAAAGAAAAAAAACTTGTGTGTTGTCGGTGTTCGAATTTGTAGTGTAGAGGGGGGGGGGTAGGAGCTGTGTTGGGTGCTAAAAATTTGAAAATTGCTGCATATTCTTCACTGTTAGCCACATTAGGGTGTGTGCATGTCCATGTGGCAGCGCTATGCTTGTGTACCCTGGCTTCGCGTGCCCTCTTACTAATTTCTTCTCCTCTTAATAGCTTTCTTCCCCTCCTCTCTCCGCTCGGTTTTCGAAAAATTCTGTCCAGTTCTTTGCTTGCGCCGCTTTGATCAATACAGTGTTTGTCAATGCACAGATGTACATTTTTTTCCAAAGGAATTTGACACGAGTTTTTGTTGTGTCTGTCTGTTTGTTCTGTCTGCTTGTCTACTTAGTTCTGTCTTCTTCAGAAAATGCAGCGCTGCGGATTTGAGTGTCTCAAATTTTTGTTGCATTCATATTTAATGTTTGTTGTTGTTGTTGTTGTTGTTGTTGTTGCTGTTGTTGTTGTTGTTGTTGTTGTTGCTGCTGTTTTCGGAATTGTGCAGTAAGATAATATGTGACAGTGTTTTAGTTCCATATGTACAGTTATATTTATGAAGATATCAATTTAATGCGCTTAAGAGTCTGTGTGGGTGGAATCGTGTGTTTGCATGTGTTCTCTTGAATATATTCTTGTATTATTGCCGTTTTGGATTCTTTTTGGCTTTTATGTGGGTGGTTAAAATCTATCAAAGCAGTAAACCTCATTTATTAGAATTATTTAAATTAATGTCTGAAAAATTGATTAACAATTGAAAAATGAGTAATGATAATGAATAATACCATCATAAGATTAGGTTAGATGATTGATCAAAGATCGTACGTCGACTGATTTGTGATTCCACAGAAAATAAGCACCCCAAATCTAGGGAGAGGCTAGCCTTAATGAATGCAAAGAGATCACTAGACCTCTTGCGATCGCTCTTGAGCCGAATGGAAAATTTTGCGACAGAACATGTACCGATGGTGTTCCAAGCTTCTACGAGGCACTGCTATGTAGTAGTATAACGCAACAGTATAGGGTAGTACCGACCCATTTTACCGATAGCGGTTCTAGGCTATCTATGCTATTGATAGCGAGGTTAGGCACTCTTCGACTAGCGCTGAACGCACTGTTAATGATTTCAAAGCTAGTATGGCCGCTCTGCTCTCTTATGGATGGTCAGTTCTCTGAAGAAGGCTGCACTCCGGAGCAAAAAAAAATTTACTGCTACCATAGTGGCTGCAACTTCAGTCTAAAAGATAGTGCAATAGCTAGGAAAACAAAAACTTGAGGTGATAGAGAGCTCTTGAGGGTAGACTCCTCCACCAATCTTCCCCTCAAGCTTTGATCCATCCGTAAAGTAGCTCTCTGTACCTCTCCTCCAACGGCTTCTTCCCACCCACAACTCCTTCGCAGGTATATGGGAAGAGAAGGAACCGCCAGAGTTCGGTTTAACGACTCCATCATCCAAGTGAACCTGTATGAAAATAAATTGAGTGCGGATTTCCGAGCGTGTAGATCCGATTTCTTTTGGTAAACCAGACTCTCTGAGTCTGACGGCAACTTTCGCAGCCATACACCTTTCGGCTATGTCCACGGGCAATATTTGCAAAATGGCGTTAAGTGCCATGGTTGGAGTGCACCATACTTGCGGATGAGCGCCGCTCGTTGAATGCTCTCGAGTTTCGTTGCAAGTGTGGTCTTTTCTAGAGCACTCCGCCATATAAAGACTTCATAAAATATGAAGCACTAGAGCTAGAGGACCAATTTGGGTGAGATATCCCGTTTTTTGAAAATGGCTCCTCTACAGCAGTAAAAAGTAATCGATGCCTTTATTGTACTCTTTTCGATATTCGTCTTCCATGAAAGCTTACTATCCACAATGATACCTAAAAATTTCATTGTATCCGCTGATTGCAGACGGATGTCTCCCATTCGCGACATCGGTGTCGCCGGAATCTTGTATCTTCTAGTGAATAAAACCATATCGGTTTTATTTGAGTATACATCGTGTGCATAGGCAATCACCCTGCAGCCACGATTTTCAAGTTTTTTAAGCACGTTGTTAACGACAAGGATCCATGGAAGGGAGCGAGAACTCCACCTTGTGAGGTTCCCCTACTCACATTTCGAAGAGCGCGTGAGTTTCCCCATTCGATTTCAATCACTCTGTCACACAGAAGACTGAAAATCAGGTGTTTGCGGTTTGATTAAATCCCAAGACCGTTGTTGACAGCTCCCGCTTCATCAAGGAAGGTACCAACAGCGAATTCCTTAAATTTAATGCCGCCCTCAAGCCGTGATACTATAGTATGCAGAACAGCATCTACAGTCTATCTAAATAAAACTCAAATGGACTAAATGTGATGAAAACAAAATAAAGAGAGTAAAACTAAAATCCAGTTAAAATAAATACAAAATAATTTATTGGCTAATTTTCAATTTCGTTTCGTTTTATTATTTGTTCAGCTAAATTATTTAACATTTCGACACCCACTTACATATATCAATCGAAAGTGCTTATCATTATTCTTCATTATCTTGCTCAATTAATTGCCCGTGTACTGCTCCGCAGCTGTGCCACGTATGAACGCTACCAACCTAACTGCAATTATTTTTCACCCTCATAATCGTCGGTAAACATGATTGCTTTCCATTTTTAACGCAGCTTTTTCGGATGATTGCTGAAACAAACTGAGTGAGCTATTAGTCCACCTCCCTCACCATCTAAACGAACCTTGCGCTCAGCCTTGTAAATTCAACCCTCAATTTGAATACCCCATGTAATGTCGATACTTTGTTGCCGTTACTTGCATTGCTGTTTGTTTTTTCCACTTATCTTCTGATTCCCCCAACAATTTTGTTTGTTGTTTGCTTACTTTTTGATTTCTTCGCCTTTGTGGCTTTCTCGCATACATACAACCCGATTGTCTGCCAGGTGGTTACACGTTTTTTGGACACCCTTAGGTGTTCGTTTGATTTTAATACAGGATTTTGTAATTCTTTTGCGGTTTTTGTAGCCTCACTTTGTAGTTGTTTTTTTTTTTTGTTTGTTTTGTTTTGCGTTTTTTTTTGCTCTCGCTTTTAACCTGCTACCTTACCCACCTTATGACGGACTTTTTAAGTTTTCCTTTGTTTCAACCCTTTTTTTTTTTTTTTTTTTTTTTTTTTTTTTTTTTTTTTTTTTNCCTTTTTTTTTTTTTTTTTTTTTTTTTTTTTTTTTTTTCCTTTTTTTTTTTTTTTTTTGGTTTCTTTTGCTTTCATGTTCTCCTTCACTAGAGTTTGCATAAACTTTGTGGTGGGAAAGGTTAAGACAATCCATTAAACTCGTGGATATTGAAGAGTTACAGGTAGTCGATGGGGCTTACTTAGCATTAAAGGGATGAAATGTGAGCGCATTAAAATCTATGACCATCAAAATTTCAATTATCTCATTCCACTAGAGCTTTTTCGTATCTATAAAAAGAGTACGAGTGAAGAAATAGATTGAATGAGAGCTGAAGTAGTAAGAATATGAGGTTTAAGATATAAAAAAATGTGGCTAAAATATGTGGAATCGGAACGAAATGAGTGTTAAAATATATTGTTTGTCAAAAGAGTCTTTAAATATAAGACGAAGCTATAGAACTCAACTCTGGATTCGAAAAACTTACATTACTTATTAATTTTGAAACAATTAATATATTGCTTGTCAAAAGTAGCGTTTAAATATGAGACAAAGCTATAAACCACAATTCAAAAGGTTAACCTTGCATCTAAAGCAATACATTTAATGATTATGTTAGCAAAACCCTTAAATTGTTTAAATATCTTCCAGCTTCAAATATATATATATATTTTTTTTTTTTTTTGACGAAACGGTACTTTGAATACTTAGACAAGTGATATGAAAAATATGAGCACATAATGTATAAACATTGTGCAATACAAATTTAAGAAATATTAAACAGAAACGAATCAAAACAGTCAGCGAATATAATGCGCAGAGAGAGAAACTCGATATACAATGTTTGAAATGATTTAATTTTCACGTAAAAGGTTAGACTTTGCAGTCAGAGCAGTATATTCAATAAAATCCTTAAATTGTATAATATTTTTGACAAAACGATACTTTGAATATGTAGGAAAGGGATATAAAAAAATGAGCACCTAGTGTATAAACGATCCGCAAAACAAAATTCTGAAAACCAGACAGAAACAAATCGAAATAGTCAACGAATGTACCGTACAGAGAGAGAAACTCGATACATTAGTAAAATTTGGCAGTGCCTAATGCTAAGAAATAATTTTATTTTATTATGAAGCTTGTGGGGTCTTTTAAATAATATATTTGTCTTACTAGAAAAAAATAAAAGTTCTGAAACATTTAATTGGACGAATTTTTTCAAGAATAGATGGAAGTTTTAAAAAGAGAAACATTTAGAACCCTTTCGAAGGAAAACTGAGAGATTATTGTTCTATTCAAAAGTATTAAATGTTGTTCTTGGATTATCTTCAGACGCGGAAATGATCCGATTTCTATGAATACCGTCAAAGATCGCTTGGAGTTCCAAAATTTTTTAATTTTTTTTTTGTTTTTTTTTAATATTTAATATAATATTTTATTTTTTGTTTCTGAATTTTGAATAATTAAAAAGTAATTTTTTCATTCCCAAAAACAGTTTATTTTTAAGGCTGTCACACTATGTATGTTCTTTAATGTTTTTACGTAACTTTTGTATAAATATCATTCGCAAAGCGTATGCATATAATTTTCATCACATAATTTCTTTATTATTACATCAAAGTCTCACCATTAAGTACCGTTATTGACCGCGAAAACTTCTACCCGTCACACCACTTAATTTTCCCATAAACGAAAAATTAGCAGTGCGTCCCAGTGAACTTTCCGCACCTAGACAGACACATATATGCACCCATTTACAGTTGTAATACATTTATTCACCTATGCCTATATGTTTCTATTGCCCTACAAGCAACACATTGCTGCCTCCCATTCAAGCATTTAACTTGTATGTGTAAGTTTCCACGTGCCAATTTCCGCTTTGTTTCTTGTTTCTTCAAATATTTTTTCGTTTCACATATTTACATATATTGTTGCTATGTGGTCATGGTAGAGAATTGAACGTAATAAAAGGCCGGCTCTGAAAAGTCATAATTTTAATGTATAACGTAACACTTGTAATATAGCGATCACGCTGGTAACTAAGCGCACGCTTGGATGTGATGTGGAAAAGGTACCGACAAAAGGCGTTGAAGACCGTACAACGTCGCACATACTTAAGACAACGATTTAGTTTACTTAATACAAGCGTAGCCGTAATGTAGTAAAGGTTTGAAAACACACAGCCCGACCTACAGCCTGCCTGTATATAATGTCTTGGTATTTAATGATTGAGTAAGACTATGCTGTACCGTTAAATGCTTGAAGTGATGCCAACAACCCACATGCTGGTGATTTACATATGTAGATACATACGTATTTGTTGTTGGTTAGTTCAAAGTTGGATAGACTACGAAAACCAGCGCTCTTCATTGAGCTGCAATACACACTTATGTTGATTTAAAAGCAGAAATGCGGAAAACTTGCACCAATCACTTGGTTACAAAGGCAAGAGCGAGCGATAAGAGAGGTTAGCTGCTGTTAGACCTCCTTTATATTATATGCAACTGAGTTTACACAGCTTCTTGCACCACACTGGCAACGCTGACCAAGTGAAGACCACGCACACAGCGCCAAGGCGTTGATGCCAGCGCTCTAACATCGTCTCTAAGTCATACGAAATGCACAAAAACCAACGACGAAGCAGAACTAGAAATCGCATTGAAAACTGTAAATATAACGAATTGCTCCCTTTGGAAGCTCAATTCACAATGTCTCTCTATGTTGGGGGGCAAGTGCAGTGCTAGCGTGCTAGCTAGCGGCACCATGAACTCTGCGCGCTTACAGTTCATGCCGCTGATATACGTGTTCTTCACACTTCTCACATGCAGCAAGGCTGGTGCTTGTGTTTTACTGTGTGTGTTTGGTCTAAGGCATTGTCTATAAAATTTCATGTCTTCTTGTTTTATTTGTATTCTTTTGGTACATACTTATTTATTGTAGTTGTTTCCCAAATTGGTTGTTGTATTCAGCGACGTAGATCGCTTTTGAGATTTTTTCCCATGATATTTTTTTCCGATATCATTTAATGTATTGCTATTTATTTTTTTTTATTTCAAATATTGGTCGATCTTATGATACCACATATGATTATTAGTTAGCCCTAACCTCCAAATCGTGTATAAATTGCGGATCGGTAAAGCAACTTTTGTTATTGTGAAAAAAAAGGAAAAAAAGCAATTTCGCGTGTTGATAAAATATTGCTTTTTGAAGAGAAAAATATAGTTGGCTTGCTGACGAGTTTCCGAACACTGCCTCAAGAAAGCAGTATTTGGAGAGGTTCGAGCGTAATAAACCCGATTTTTTTCATCGGGTTCACTCCGAAGTGCAATCGACAGTCATCCGTGTGGACTGCGCCCGATACCCGATGAACCCACAAACGATTGGATTGATTGGACCGTTTAAAAGACGAGATCGCAGAAAAACCACTTCGAGAAAAAGAAATAGAAAACGATGGCAAAAATCCCTGATGTGGGCTTCGAATTGCTTCCACATCCACCGTATTCACCAGATCTGGTCTCCAGCGACTATTTTCAGACCTCAGATTTAAAAAAAAAATGCTCGTTGGAAAGAATTTTTCGTGGAATGAAGAGCCGATCGCCGAAACTTAATCCTATTTTGAAGGAAAAGACAAGTCGTACCTCAAAGCATGGTCCCGAAAGGTTGGAGAGTCGTAATAAGCGGTGTGTCACCCTTAAAGGGAACTACATATGTTGAATAAAAAAAATATTTTTGCCAAAATCATATGCTTTACTATGGTAGGCCAAGGACTTCTCAGTTCAAGTCTTGAGCTGCTAAAATATACTATAAAATACAACGACAGATGACGCTACCGTTGTTCTTATCAAAGTCCTTAGGTAGTCAGGTCTTTCTCGACCTGATCTTTCCAACGGAGTGAAGGTCTACCTCTTCCTCTGCCTCCCTCGGCGGACACTGCGTCGAATATCCATTCGGACGAGTTGACCTAGCCAGCGGCTCTGCTGACTCTTAGTTCGATTTGCTGTTTAGAGGCATTTGGCTGCAACAAGATAGTATTCGGAATCGATGTTATGACCTCGTACCGTAGGCACGTCTAAAATACTGGAGACGTGTCTTCCGTTTATCACAACATGATCGATCTGGTTGGTGGCTTCACGATCCGGAGACAACCAGGAAGCTGGATGAATTTTTCTATGCTGGAATCTACTACTGCATATAACCATATTTCGGGTCCCGGCAAAGTCGTTCAACCTCAAGCCATTTAGGAATGTTTCATCATGGAGACTGATTTACCGACCGTTGACCATCCTGGCGTTAAAGTCACTAAGCACAATTTTGATATCGTAGAGGCAGCAGCTCTCACAGGTACGCTCCAAGTGTTTGTGGAAGATCTCCACGCTTCAGTCTTTGTCCCGTTTGTCACATTTCTTAGACGACGGTGATGTCAGCTTAATCTAACGAGGAAATCCACCTGCTGGGCAGCGGCATCTGCGCACTTAAGGGACCGGAGATTTCAGCTGCACACCCTTAAATCGTAATCATTAACATTTTCATCAAAAGGGTGGTCTCTCATCCACTGATGTTTTTTTGGTAATCCAGAGTATACTTGGTGTAAGAACGATAGCCGTGAGCTGCTTGAGCCATGTGTAAAAGAATCGTTTCTGGCAATTCCCAAATGAATGACTCCATCCGCCAAGCTCAACTTACCATTCAAATAATATAATATTAACAATATGTCTGTAAGATCAGCGGAACTCAAAATGACTAAATGAGCTTAACTCGACTTAAGCTATTTTAATATAAATCCAATAAATTTAATATTTGAATTAGTTACAAAATATTGGGTCCGTTGAGCGAATCCCAAGCAACAGAAAAAACCATTTCAAACATCATTTCCTAACGTTTCAAGTTTCTGCGCGTTGAGTGCTTGGGTACCCGTCCAGCAAAAAACAACGAAAAAAAACACAATCGACAAAAAGTTTACCTGTGTATGTGTAACCATGTAAATACATACATATTTAGGTTCACAAAACCAGTTTTTGGCTCCATAAAGCTGCCTGCCACAGTTTATTAACCGCTGCAAGTGTGTTCTGCGCTCTTCAAGCTACACTCTGCCGACGCTGACTGGTTTTCGCGTAACTCAACCGATTCTACACAACAATTGCTATTAGATTTTCGCGATCAAATTATAGCAAGTAATATACATATATAATATGTAAAAATATATAGAGTATAGTAACTGCTGGCTGGTGGAGCCGCGTGTGTAGCTTGCATTGCGGAGCGTCCGCGTATCCGCCGCATTGTTGTGCGCTTAGTAATTTGCATATGCGTCGCTTGCCGCATCAGTCGCTTATTAATTAAGTTTTTCGATTTTTCCGCCGATTATAAACGTAACGAATATTTTTTGGTGTGTGTGCTCGACTGTGTGTAGCCGCGTCTTTGGTTTCGCTTTACAAAATTTCACACATTTCGGTTCAACGTTTCTTGTGTCTGACATTGTTAAGTGTTTTTGTTTTTATAGTTGTATATTTATGATTATTTTGTTGTATTTGTTGTTATTATATTTTTTTTGTATTTGCTCTTCTCTTACACATATTTATGCGGCGGCTCATGAATATATTCAATTTGTTTTGTCAGTTTCTTACCGGTACCATTTTTTTGTCAAGGTCGTCTATACATACCGCCTGCTTTGTTTTTGTATTTGTTTTCAGTAATTTATCAATTTTTGTATTACTGGTTTTCTAGGTCTGCCTTTTTGACCATTTATGAAATCCATTAAGCTTATTTGGATTTTGTGTTACGCGATTTGGCGATTTAAGTCGCCCTAAATTTCCTTTCAACTGCTTCGAATTAATAAATTTTGATGAAGAGTTGGTGATTTGTGGGTTCACTTTAATTTTCTGTTGTTGTATTGAAAGTTTTGTTATACCCTAAACAGCTTATATAAAGTGTGTCACGAAGTTTTTTTTATACCCAAAAGGGATCATATAAGGTTTCGTATGCCTACAAAATGCTCAGCAAGAAGAGTTTAGTGTATTGAGCCTCTCCGAACTAGGCTCTTCGTTTTTGAGATATCGATCTGAAATTTTGCACTTATTCCTTTCTAACCAAGAAGCTGCCCTTTTGTCGGATGCGTTGATATTGTATCACTACAGCATATAGCTGTCACATAAACTAACCGATACAAATCAAGTCCATGTAACTTTTTTATTTGATGAGATATCTTCAAGACTTTTGGCATAGATTATTGTTCGACGCAAATATTGTTCAGTTTGGAAATCAAGATAACTATCGTTTGATTTTTTTGTTATTTTAAGACCAGTGGATATCAATCTTTAATGGTCTCCCAATTTAATATATTCTACAAGAAACTTAATCTGTATCTAAAGATGGTCTACAGGCACTACATTATAAAAATAAGAACAGTCCTTTAAACTCCGTTTGTGGTTTTTAAAGTTCTATGAAGAGGGTTTTCGTTGAGAGAACACCCGAACTTATTTCATTTAGTAGAAAACCTTGAGGGAAAAGTTAATAGTAACTTTGGAAAACTCTGGTCTTCGATATTTTATTTGAAGTGCTAACAATATTGGATAGCCACGAGCACACGTGACATGATATTGTACCCCAAATTATTTTATTGAGCCCCTCAATGAAATATCGATATTGTACAAAGGTGTTTGAGGCTTGTTCCTGTCGTAAATTTAATATTACATTAAATAGGAATATCTTCGAAAAACAAGACAGTGTCGCCCTGAAGTAATGCTTCTCAGATCGGATTTGCTAATATTAATGTAACTATATTAATTTTCGATTTGATCAACAAATATACATATATATTATTTCCTTACTTCAGAACTAAGTTTCTGATCAGTTAAATTGCAACTAATCTTGTTTTCGAAATCTCACAATTGATGAGGTGTTACATATCCACTAGAAAAAATTGAGAAAGTCTCCAGTATATCACTTCTGTATTGGTCTAAATTGAGTAAATAAACCTTTAAAAACATTTTTTTATATTTCGGATTAGGCAGCAATCTTAAAAACACATAATTATGTTAAATACTTTCTTCAGTCTTATAAAATTGTAAATTTAGCTTTGAGTAACTTTTGCTTTGAAAATTTCTGATTAGGTGGCAACCTTATGAATTTATAAATTTCTTCAGTGTTATAGAGTTGTAACTTAGCCTAAAGCTTTCTTAATTAATATTTTCGAATCCGTTCAAATTGAGTCAGTTTTGCTTTGTAAACATTTTTTATATTTCGAATCAAGTGGCAACCTAATAGAGTTATTTTGTTAAATACCTTCCATAATAATATTTATTTCACACTAATGACGCTATATATACTTTTAGGAAAAATAGTTATTTAGAAATTTTTATTAATTAGGGTTGCCACACTTACAATTCTCACAAAATGTGTTAAAACTTAAAAAATTTATACTCACAGTTTAATACGAATTTTTAAAATAAATTTTTTAACCTCAATATAGTTTTCAGATAGGTGGCAACACCAAAATATATTATTATAATCAAAAAAAAAAATTAAAATCGTTATTTTCCAATATTTCCAAGGATGTGGCAACACCAAAATTATAATTTTTTTAAATAAAAATATTTACAATCATTATCTTTCTTCACTGAAATACATTTTTGAAATAGGTGGCTACACCAAAATTATATTTTTGCAGTATACACATAAAATTATAAAAATTGTTATCCTTCTCCATCAATATGGTTTATTTTTTTGAAAAAAGTGGCATCACCAAAAGTTTTTTTTGGAAATTTAGAAAATTTTCAAATCACAATTTGTTTTTCGGCAAAAATATTATTTAGACAGGTGGCAACTCCATTATATTATATATTTGTGATTTATACAAGTTTCACATTATAATTTTCTTTCACCGAAATATTATTTTACAATAAGCTATTATTTATAAAGTTATCTTCAACATCTTTTCCGTCATATTTATTATTAGCATTTTTCCACAAATCTCTAGATGGCCTAACGAGAATACATAAACTCCATCAAAGTAAGCGCCAAGTTGTAATTTACGTCAGCTTAAAATAATATTTTGGCAAACACTTGTCAGCGAAAGAGCTCGAATGGAAAATAATTTGCAGCGAACGACCTTGAACAAGGCCGTCATTTCAATCAAACCGAAAATACATAAGCGCACAGTTAAAATAATTTAGCAGGGAAAAATGTTTTAGCAAAACCAACAACAAAGCCAAAGGCAAAGAGACAGTTGCTGGCAGTCAGTCAGTCAGCCATCCATCACAAGTAAACATTTGAAATTGTTGCAGAAATATTTTCGCTCGAAGCGCATTCGTGAAAGGGTGTGTCATCATGCGCGACAGCAATCCGTTCGCATACATATATAGCGCTTACTGTTGTTAATCCAGTCTATAGATGACTCCAGTAGTATTACTGTTGTTGTTGGTTCTGTCAGTTGTCGCTCAAAATGCATTTACGGGACAAAGCAAAAGCGAAATGAATTAAAAAACGAAAATTTCCCACGAATTTCAACAATTTTTTGTTTTGGTTTATTTCGTTTCTGTTTAAGTTGCGTGGCAGTTCGGTTATGAGTTGAAGTATTTACGTGTTGACGACGAAAAAAAATTAACTTTCTATTTCACTTGAATGTCTTCAAACACATTTATTTGTGTGTTTTTTTTTTTTTAATTATTATATACATATATGTATATATATATCTCTTTTGTAATTTTCGTATTTCTTTTCTTGACAAGAAAATCAATTTAATTTTTAATTAAATAATTTAAATAATTATTTTTTAAATTAAATTTTCTAATTTTTTCAGTAATTTTTTTATATATTTCTTCAATTTTTTTAATTTTTATTTAAATTCTTTTCAAATAATTAAATTAATTTTGTTTAATTTTGAATTGATTGAATTAAAAAATTATATTTTGAATTTATATTTCAATTTTTTTCCAGTAAATTTTTGTTAAATTCTAATTAGGAATAAAAATAAAAATTTTTTTCTTTCTGTTTAATTTGCATATTTCATTCAATAAAATATCTAGTTTAATTTCTAATTAATTGAATAATACTGCTTTTATTATATGCCTAAATGTTTATATTATCAAAAACGTTGGTTACTTTTAGGCTTTTAAATTATGTTTTATTGAAGACACACAGCTAGAAAAATTAATTTAATAACAATATTCTTGGAAGTCCGTATCGGTTGCGAACTATGATTTACTAAATTAACAGTCGTTCTCTCATATTATGTCATACTTTCAATGTTTCTCCCGATCAGTTTTATACAGAGCATATTGTATTAGTTAAAAAGTTTGCCTACATTTAGGCGACCGGCTGCTATTTCATCCAAGACACTTACCTAAAGCATAAATTGAAATATTAACTGTTCTTTTCTCTTATTATGTTATACTTTCATTCTTTCAAAACGCCTGTTATAACTAAAAAAATAGAGTCGTATTAAAAAATGTCTACATTAAGGCGACCGGCACTTATTTTATCAAAGATACAAACCTAAACCAAAAATATGAAATTTATCAGCAATATAACGAAAAATATATGAAGAGTAAGCTGAGAGTAAGGGTTTGTAAGCGTACAAATAAGCCTTCAATGGCTTTTCTTTCTTCCAATTATAATTTCTACGTCAGCTTTGCCTGATTATTAACCCCTGCTCTAGCTAAGAGATAAACTCTTTAAAGTACAAAGTTAGTCAGAAAGTTTAAAATATCCTTCAGCTCACTGCCAAAAACCACAACTGCCAGCATTTTGACTCATTCAAGCGACTAATTGTCTGGCAAACGTGGCCAAAAGCGTGTTTACCCCAGTAGTAGTGTAAATATGAGCATTTTCAGTGAGCAGCCACGTTCCTACATCGTTTCGTATTGGCAACGCGAGCAAGAGCGGCGCTTGTCAACAAATGTGCTGGCGTGTCATAACATTTGAATATTCTATATAATATATACATATGTATGTATGTAAGTCTATGTATCGAAACGCGTGCTGGTGGTTGGTTTGTTCGCAGCACATGTCAGCTGTGCGCATGCGCAAACTTTTCATTCATGCTACGACCGAGCGACCACCTTGAGAGCGTGAAAAGCGACAACGCAGCCGAGAATCCCACCCAAATGCCGCATAATTTCATAACTGAAATGTTCCTATTACTTGTTTTTCGCTTGTCGCAAACACAAATTACGAAAACATGCGCTGCATGACTGAGCCTGCCTGCCTGCCTGCCTGCCTTTCTCGCCTTGTTGCCTTGCTGCTTGGCTGTTGCTGCCAGAGTATGCTATGTGCAAGTGTGGCAGCACAAAATCAATAAAATGCTGTTAAAGGACGCTGGTTGAGTGAATGGCAGGAGGCATAGAATTTGAATGTGAGTGAAATTATGGCTTGAGGGCGTTTGGATTGCGTATGTACTAATTCATGTATGTATACGAGTGTGTGTTTAAATTATGTATGCTTTTTTTGGATTGTGTTGTGGATGGTTGTCTGCTTGTTGTGCTCTACGTTTGTTCAAATTTGCTTGGCAAGATTTGTGGGTACACTTGTACTGTTAGCCGCCTAGTTGCCTTGCCTAGTTATGGAATTGAATAACAAACGAACAGGCTATGGATGACAAATAAGCAAGAGCAAGTGACTTTTGCGGTACTGATAAATAGTAATGGAATTAGTAGACAATTCTAGTAACCGAATTCACAAATAAAAAACCTAACGCCTACACAACCCGAGTCCTTATAAGAACTTGATTTTTATTGGCCAGTCTGTATGGCAGCTATATGCTATAGTAGTCCGATTCGGAAAATATTTTCAGATATGTTAGCGCTGCTTTACAAAATAATCTGTGCCAAATTTCTTCAAGATATTTCTTCAAATGAAAAAGTTTTCCATACAAGCACTTGATACCCATCGTTCAGTTTGTATGGCAGCTATATGCTAAAGTGATCCGATCTGAATAATTTCTTCGGAGATTGCACGGATGCCTCAGGCAATAATCAGTGCCAAATTTCATGAAGATATCTCGTCAAATAAAAAAGTTTCCTATATGAGCAATTGATTCGAACCGTTCAATTTGTATGGCAGTGGTGGGATCTAATTCATTTCTTCGAAGAGTGTACTATTGTTTTAGATAATAATACGTACCAAATTTCTTGAAGATATCTCATCAAATGAAAAAGTCTTCCATACAAGCACTTGATACCCATCGTTCAGTTTGTATGGCAGCTATATGCTAAAGTGATCCGATCTGAATAATTTCTTCGGAGATTGCACAATTTATTAAATATATAAAATTTCAGTCCTAAATAATGTGAAATTTTGTACAAGAAATCACTATCAAAGTTTCCGTTAGTTTCATTTCCTCATATTTTTATGTCTATATATTCGTATAATATGCACATATATATGTCTATATATACATACCATCCTCACGAATGTCAGCTCTATCGCCCAGCAAAACTAAACTAAAGCCATTAAGTCAGACCAGCGGAAAACTGATTTCTTGCCACGCTTATCGCACAAAAGCTACAAAAATATATTCACAAATACACACACATATATATAAACGTATACATGCGTCTAACTGTATTTATGAATGAAGTTATGCTTAATGAAGGGTAACAAAATGTTGATATTACACAAATTTAATTCACATAAAAAACACTAAAAGTTTCCCCACACAACGGAAGCAGGCCGCGTCGCCACACACCAGCGGCGGATAGTTGTTGTTGCTTGTGGCATAGACATTAAAAGCGCTACGTGTATGCGCTCTGCCGCTTACAACATTACAAGCTCCACCCAAAACGCCTACATACACGTTGCGTTAGCGCTGACGTATACGTTGACGTATCCATTGCACATTATATACGCCATGTGTCACCAGGAAATGCAGCTTTTGTTTGCGCTGCCGCACAACGTGTGGGTTAGAGTGCATAGACGCACACACATACATACATACACTTTGCTGACGGATAGCGAAAATATTCAATAGTAAAATGCACGCCTTTACCGTTGTATCCAAAAGCCGCAGTGCCGCTGCGCCAGTCCTCTCGTTATCTATGTGTATCTTGTTGACTTCAGTTACCTAATAAAGATTGTTTGCCTTTTCATGGCAGCCATCAAGCGATGTGAAGAGACAATGGCAAAATGGCTGTATGACAAAACCGTTGAAAGTCAACTTAACTAAACTGGGTTAAATGGCAGTTGAGCTAATCTGCGCTGCTGTGTAACTAAATATGTACACACTCCTTTGCGTATCACTCGCTGGCAATTTATGCGAAAATGATAAAGCTATCATATTTTTATTAGCGTTCGAATGTCGTTTAGCGAGAATTTTGCATTATTTATAGTTGGTGTAACGGTAAAATAATGTGCATACACAAATATTGAATTACGTTGCTGTAATGCGGAGCAGAGTACGAATATTTGGAATATTTGACAGCAGTAAATTTGTTAAATGGGGCAAGTGTGTGCAGTTTTGGTTTGAGGTGAGGTTGGTGAGCTTTACTAAGTTAGTAAAAAATATTTTCGAAATTTGAAATTTCCAAGAAATTTGATTATTTTGGTTAAAAAATAGTTTGATTTTTAGAAAATATTTCAATTTTTTCCTTTCTCTTATTTTTGGATTCTTTTAATGGATGTACTAGGAATTATAACAAGTTTTGAAAAATCGTTATCACTAATTCTTTCAATATTTTTTTAAAACTAACTTAGTATATTTTCAAAATTAATTTAAAAAATTT
>NW_017535518.1:40495-51103 GCF_001853355.1 Bactrocera latifrons
TTTTTTTTTAAATTAATTGAAACTTTTTCAAACTTAATTTAAATTTTTCTAAAAAAATTTAATATATTTCGAAAATTTGTTTAATATTTCTTTAAAACTAATTTATTAGAAAAGTTTTTGAAAACTGAATTTGTCCAGTAAAAGTCAGAGTTGCCACAGAAAAGCGTAAGGATTTGGAGAATATTTTAAAATAAAAGGAAAGAAGTTTAAAAGCTGAAAAGTTGTCACCTATAAAAAAGTCTTGCTGACGATAGTATTTGAAACTCAAAAGTCATAAATAAGATGCTTGACAAAAGTTTATTAGCTGAGTTTTACTTGTAAAAATAATAGTGGTTAGAGTTGCCACCTACAGGAAAGAGTAGTCCTCAGAGTAATATTTCAAAATCAAGTGGTCATGAATAATGTGCTTAAGAAAAAAAGTGAGAACCTGAATTTTGCTTGTTAAAATAATAGCAGATAGAGTTGCCACCTTTAGAAAAATATAAGACTTACAATACTATTTTGAGACAAGTGGATATACGTAAATAATTTTTTTTTTATTTTAGTAACTGATTTTTGGTATTAAAAGTAATGCTGGCTAGAGTTGCCACATATTAAGATGAATTGAACTCTGAATTTTGCTTATAAAAATATAATTATTAAAACTCTTCGAATTTAATAATTTTTGCTTTGTTATTATGCCTTATTTTTATTATTATTATTATTATTATTTCAAAAATTCATGTCAACAACCCTCACCTCCTTTCCAAAAAAAAACAATACTTCAACCAATTAAACTTTTCATATGCATTTTTCGCACAAAAACGCTGACCCACACTTAACCCCGTAAGTGCCGATAAAATCCAACAGCTTAATAACAACATAACGCAACGAAAACCATCAAACTGTAAACTCCAATTAGACGATATATTGTGATGTTGCGAAGAATTTCGTAAATCCACGCTTGACCGGCCGAAGATGTTTCCTCACAATGATCAATAACACACGCACATACAAATACCTTGAATAGAAAAACAACAAAAACCTTAATAATGCCGCTGGCTACGCAGTGAAGCGTCGCAGCGGTCAATAAACGCAAATTGAGGAAAAAGAAGAAGCAGCAGAGGCAGCAAAGACATTAGACAAATATGCGAGTGGAGGAAGTGGTGCTGCCGATGGCGGAAGAATACATACTTATGTACATATGTGTTTTAATTGTTTTCTTTTTTTTCTTTTGTTGGGCGCTCATAAAGTAGCAGACATTAGCCGCCGGCTCGTTACAGTCAATTACTTAGCAATCATGTGTGTGTGGCTGTGTGTTTATATTAAAACGCGGCTTAATTGTTGGGTATGCGTATATTATGTGTCTGTGTGTGCGTTGGATCTGCATGAGTGCTTAATGTAAGCGAATTTACGTCGTTAGATACTTGAAAATGCGTGAGTATGTGTAAAGTTGCAACTTTATTGCGAAATTATCTGGCTACTTATGCCACCAGCACCTCACCACAAATGCTCGCTCCCATCCGCACAAATATTTTCGCACTTCGTGTCGTACAAATTTCCATTTAACACTTACAACAACTAACGGATTGCACATTGCACTTTTGTTTTTGTTGTTGCATTTTTGAAAATTTTTTGTTGTTGATTTACAGTGTTGATTTTTTTGATTTTCATTTTTTGTTGCAAATTTAATGTGTTGTTGTTGTTGTAGTTGTTGTTGTTGTAAAATTATGTTGTTGGTGTTGTTGTTGTAAATTTATGTTGTTGTTGTGCAAGAAAATTTTTCATTTAGTTGTTGTTTTTTCTAAATGTAATAATATTTTGCTGTAAATTTGATATTATTTTGTTGTTGTATATTCGTTTTTGTTGTGCAAATTTTTTCTTTTGCTGCTGTTTTCCTAAATTTAATAATATGGTTGTTGTTGTTATAAATTTAATATTATGTTTTAGTTGCTGTTATTGTAATTATAATATTATGTTTTTGTTGTTGTAATTTTAGCAACATGCTTTTAATGTTGTTTTTGTAGTGTATGCTGTCGGTGGCATCATCTGTTAGCAACCACGAAACCATCAACACAAGCTACAGCAACTACAATGAAACTTGCAACAGCAACAACAACAATAATAAAAACCCACAACAACTGTCTGCCTGTCTGCCTGTCTCTTATACACATCTAGATGTGTATAAGAGACAGGTATGCTGTCGGTGGCATCATCTGTTAGCAACCACGAAACCATCAACACAAGCTACAGCAACTACAATGAAACTTGCAACAGCAACAACAACAATAATAAAAACCCACAACAACTGTCTGCCTGTCTGCCGCTGGTGTGCAATGCTTTTCCCCTTCACCGTTCAAGGACGTTTAGTTGCACATGCATACCAACAACAACATGCATCCAGACGCACATGCGAAACCGCTAGTTTGCTGCCACTGCCGCGGTGTATTTCTTTGTTGCAATACAAATTTTTGTTTGAGCAAAAAATCTGCAACAACAACAAAACCGAAAAAAACCTGTTGCAATTTTTCGCCTTTTTTGTGTGATTTTTTTTGTCTTTCGTTGTCATTGTCGTTTAAATGTTTCTGTTTTAGATTTTTTACTTGCTTTTGTTATTGTTGCTGCTGCCTGCTACTCGGTTTGACAATTATTTTCGGTTGCAACGTTGCGGTGCATGCATTGTGGCTGCTTTGCTCACCGCTTTTGCTTGTAGCTTTGGTTGGTAATTTAATACGCGGCAAACACACTCAAACACATACACATGTACATACAAAATTATGTACATTGCGTGTTTGCGGCGTGCAACATGCAATTCTCAGTGACACTTATTATTATATATATTTTGTTTTTGTTTTTGCTTTGTGCGCCCTTGCTTGTGGTTTTTAGCACTTATTTCGTTTTAGTCACAGTTTTGGTTGCCTTCTTTGCCTTGACTTATTATCGCCTGTATAATTTTGGTTAATTATTTTAACGAGCCTGGCATCTCGGTTGTTGACCTAGCACTGGCGACTCTGAACGCAAACTAAGCTTGCGTTAAAGTAGAGTCTGAGTTCAGGAAAATAGGTTCTGTTCATCATTATGTAGAAATCCTCTGAGATATCTAGATGCTTCGTAGTTCAAAGAACTAGATGTAGTATAAAAATCAGATATCAATATGCTCTTAAAGTTCTGTTTAACTGAACCTCCATTACTAAGGAACAGTAGTATATAACCTAACCAGTATAACACAACCTAATCTGAAATCGTATATATCAAAATGAAATTCTTTTCCGTTATATTATATGCAGAATATCCAAACAGCAACGTTTGGTTTTATTAACGTATGTACCTGCTGACTACAGACTTATCCCACGGCACTCAAAAGCACAGCGGATCGAATCAATACTTTATCCTTTTCTTCTTTACTGGCGTTCTCCTTTCACTACGTGGTGCCAATTGGAGATTCCAAGCGAAGCCAGGTCCTTCTCCGCCTGATCATTCTAACGGAGTGGAGGCCTTCCTCTTCCAATGCTTCCCGGGCGGGTACTGCGTCGAAAACTTTTAGAGCTGGAGTGTTTTCGTCCATTCGGACAAGATGACCTACCCAGCGGAGCCGCTGTCTTTGAATTCGCTGAACTATGTCAATGTCGTTGATCAGCGCTCTCTAAATGCCAGACATTTTCAGTACCAATTGGCAATGCGGAATGGACACACTACCCAACTTGGTAGGTTTCGAAACCTTTCTAAAACCTTTGCCTTACTTTTGGTCCGGCAACTGTTAGAACTGCAACTCCACATTCAACTGACAAAGAGTAAGTTTTTCCCGCATTCGGATATTAACCACTACCACCACGATACTCCTCGAGAGGCCAGTCTGCATTAGCTGGTTGGAGCGAACTCCAAGGACTCCTGCTTCCCGTAGTACCAGAATTAAGTCTCCGGTTAGACCTTGTAATCGAAACTACTACCAGTTGAGCTTCCATACTGCTCTGGACTGGTGGCCAGAGGTTTGACCCCACCGCACATTCCACGCACACATCATTCACCCAAGAAGCTAATCCTAATTCCGCGTTTAACGCCGTCGTCGCGCAAACGGCCCTAACTGTTCGGCATTCCGACAAGTGGAGATCACAATGCTTACATCTAATCGTCCATCAGTCCAGCTAATTTCATTCCACCCAGTCTTCTACCCACGCCCCACAAAAACAATCCGACCTATCAGATGGGTGCCTCTGATGCAAAAACTTCTTCTGCATTCCAAGCCTGTCGTGGCTGCTTCCCAATCAGCCGTATATCTTGGCAAAGGTGAGCCGACGTCGATAACTACTTCAAAGCATGTCAAAAATCAAGGTTCTGTTGACAGTTTTCTTCGATTATCGAAGTGTGGTGCATTTCAAATTCCTTCCGACCGACTAAACTGTCAACAAGGATTTCTAATTGAATGTTATGCGTTCTTTGCGATAATGAACTGTCACATACTGTATTGATTCTTCGTGAATTCTTCGCCATTTTTTCAACCAATATAGTGCCGCAACCACCGTATTCGTCTGGTTTAGCTCTTTGAGACTTCTGGGTAGTCAGCAAACTTTAACGATCGATCTTGAGTCAATAGAAGACATTAAACGTGAATCGCTACGCACATTGAAGGCTATGCCGAGAATTGACTTTAACAATTGCTTCGAGGATTGGAAATAGCGTTAGCACAAGCGTATTGGGACTAAGGGGGACTATTTTGAAGGGCACGGTATAGATTTTAAAGAATAAATTAAAAAGTTTAAAATTATGAACAAAGTCTTACTATTTGCTTACAGTAGTAGTTCATGGTTTGTGTCTATGCTGAGTCAGTTATAAGATATTGAGAATAAGAAACGTTGACTTTCAAAAAGTCGTAAAGGGTCTTTAACCATCAAATATTGACAAAATTCGAAATTTATTTGTCTTTTGTGCTCTTTGTTTTGATTTTAGTTTGAATTTTTGTTCTTGATTTTAGATGGAAATAAAATTTTTATAGTAAGACAGACGAATTTGCTACGGTTGTTTGCGGTATGTAAATGGGATTTGAGAGTTACTCTGTGTAACCGAGTAGAACTTTGGGCGCAGTTTTGTGTGATCGGCATAGACCAACTCATGGCTGTGCAAAAGTATAAGAAGAAGAAGATGGTGTGTGTCTTTGATAAATAAGTTGAACTCAGATGGAGTACCATTCTTTTAAGGTATGAGTCGTTGCTAAATTGTTTCTCTTGTTTTAAGAGTGTTCAGAGCAAAAACAAAACAAAAAAAAAAAAAAAACACTATAACAGGCAACTATTTTTATATCGGTTTCTATATTTATTTTGTAAAAAATATTTTACATTTTTATGTGAACAATATTTTCTTACTACCATTCAATATGATTTGAATCATTATTATGAATATCCCATGTTTCTTTAAAATGATTTCCGCGCATAGATAAATTCCAAAAACGAATATTGTACCAGACTTTACGAAAAACACATTTTAGGCGAAAAAAACTAGCTTTTATCACAAATTGTATTAAATCACAGTGTAGGCTAAAAGAAAAATAGATCATAACATAAAAGATTGTAAATACGATGACAAAAATGAACACACCGATTACACAAAAACATGTAAAAAGCGCAAATACAACAACAAAACGAAACGTAAGAAAATTAATTAAAAGCGGACGCACCAAAGTAGCGCAGCGCAGCACCAAAACCAATTGATTGGAAGCGAAACTGGTTTGACACATCAAACCTTGTCGCACGCTAGCCGGAGAGGCTGTCCAGCGGCGATGAATTGCCAAACAAAAGTCAGAGTTTTTTGTGTTTTTTATTTATTTTAGTTTTATTCATTTATTTTAAGTTTTTGTTTTTGATTTTTGATTTTATTTATTTTTTCTTTTTTGTCAATTTCGTGTTGTAAACGCTTTCGGTTGAACTCATTTCTGGCTTGCTTTTTATTTATTATTATTTTTTTTTTTCGTTTTTCTTTGTCATTTTTATTTATTTTATTTCGTTACGCTTTATTTACTTTCTTAGCGATTTTTCATTTCAAATAATAGTTTGACTAGGCAAACATTTCTGCATTTCTTCGGGCGTGAAAAGAGAGGTGTCACGACTATTTTTGCGCCATTGTGCAAATCTTTTCTCGGAATTTCCTTTATTTATATATCTATTTTTTTTTTTGTACCAGAGCAAAACATAGGCCGGGAAGTATTTGGCACGCTTGCTAATCACGCATTTGCCAGCAAAACGTGAGTGCCGTTGCCACGCTCGCTAACTAAAACTGTATTTCACGATCTCTAAAGCAGCCGTAACAGCTGATAAATAATACGAGGCCAACTGTATGGCGAAAAACGAACATTTTACTTCGTTACAAATTACATCATGCCTTACTTTGTTATCAAGGCGTAATAATTGGAACAAAATTCTGCCTGATTTTTGGCACTTTTTGAAAAATCCACTTCATTTACAAATAATTCTAGGCTTCAGTTGATATGCGCCAAGGCCTTGGACAAATAAACTCGTAACGAAGAGCGACATAACGTCAATTAATCCACATATTGTACTTGTACAGATACAGTTGTATATGGTTAACAAAATTATGCAACAACCTCGTGCCACATTGTCATGTCCTTCTTGAAATTACGCCGACACTTTGGCACATTTTTATGTGACTGTCAAATTACCGAATTTGGTATTTTCAGTGCGTCTGCACCGGCGCATGGACGTGCCAGGCATTACCAAAAATTTTCTGCACGAAAAATAAGTAAAAAAATTAAGCTAATTATGCGCATATTTGTTTCTGTAAGACAGCGCTTGCTTGGCTTCCACTTTGGGGGTTTTATATTATTTTCTGGTTTCTTGCTGGTTTTGCGGTTTTTTCCTTGTTTGCGGTAAAAGAACTTAGCAACAGGCGATTATACTGTGTGGCTTTCGAAACTGAGTTGTATTTTAAGTTTCTCGAAAAAAAATATGTTTTACTAAGTACCCTCTAGGTACTCATTAAAAAAGTGCTTTTAGGAGATTGGTTGTGGCTGGTTGTGCTAACAATCACTATTCAAAATAGCTGTTTGTTGTAATATGGAAATTTAGAAGATTTAAGTTTATCTGTAAAGTTTTTTTTTTATATAATAGTTGCTGAGTAGTCGTAGAATGTTACCAGTTCATAGTTGAATAGTCGTACTGAACACTACTAGAAGTGTTCGGGCTTCAAGAATTTATAACTCTTGTTACATGAAATGTGGCTTGGGAATGTTGGCAAACTAGTTTAAAACTAGTTAATTGTAAACTAGTAAAATTCGGACCAGTTTGTAACCAGTTGTTGTAATTTTTTGTCTGGGTTAAGTTGTATGGCTTTTCAAGCTAAATTAAATTTTTTCAGTTTTCCTATAATATATTAACAATAAAAAAGTTTTACCTCAAGATTGTATTTTAATTTTCAGTTTTAGAATACCTCCTTCTTCTTTATTGGTGTAGACGCGGCTTACGCGACTACCGAATGCCTTAGGCTCTGAAAAATATTTAATCAAAATAGTTATTATGTGTAATATAATATATGGGTCTGAAACGTTTGTTTTTTGTTGTTGCTTTTAATTATTATTTCTTTGGAAAACGGTTGCGATTTATAGTTAGATGAATTAAATAAGTTTTTCTGCTGGAAAATTATCAAAAATTGTAACAAAAAAAAACTAGTTACTAACTAGTTGTTTTCGAAACTAGTTGCTTTCGGGCTATTTAAATACAAATCAGCTTGTATTTATTTTTGGATAGTATACGCTGTAAAGATTTTAAAATTAAAGTCTACTTTAATTTCTCCTTAAGAATTTCTATAACTATGTATGTATGTACTATTCTTCCAAAACGAAACATACAGTGGTACAAGAAGGGCGAAGTGAAACAAAATTTTCATTTATAAACCAAAGGTTCTAAGAATCACTAATGGAAATAGCAGTTCGTTGTAATACAGAATTTGAAGAGGGTGGAGGAGGGTTTATGTGTACTTTCTTTTCATAATTTATGAGCTCCTGCAGAATCTTACTATGTTGAAAACAAATTCAAAAAACGTTTGAAAATTAGTCAAAAAGTTGAAATAAGTTTTCTGCCTGAAACTTTTATTAACAAACTACTTCGAAACTAGTTACGATAGGACTAGTTGCAAAGTAGTTGTATTACGAGCAGTTTGGAAAGAAATTTTTTTTAAACCAAAATTAAGTTTATTGTTAAAGACAAATTCAACACGCTTGAAAATTTGTCAAAAAGAATAAACAAGTTTGCTATATTTCCGGAGCTAGTTACTATCGAACTGGTTGCAAACAAGTTATATTACGAGCAATTTGAAAGCAGTTTCTATTAAATACGAACTTAAGTTTATCTTAAAAATTAAACCAACAAAGCCAACTTATGACAAATATCAGCAAACAACGAAAAGCAAGCATTCGATTTCCTACTGGCCCCACACGCACATCAACGCATGCCGTTGCGCGTATGCGTGTTTTCATGTCAATGCGTAAAATTTATCACCAACTTGGGCGCGATAACATGCCACACGAGCGGCAAGACGGTTTGAGGCAATCACCAGCCATTGCGGTCTATACCATTTTGACATTGACTATGATGCAAGCACAACACGCACACAGCGAAACAAAAAAAAAAAAAAACATTCGCGTCGTGCGTGCCTGGCCACAATTGCACTAATTCCGCGCATGTTTCGCGTTGCTTCAAGTTTCTATGCATTTCTACACAAATATTTGCGCCGCGACTTGCGTCAACAAGCCGTTGTTGTTGTTCTTGTGCTTGTTGCCACCGCATGCACCTACATAGCTCCACCTGCTGCATGCATACATACATTTATTGCTACCTGCCTGCTTTTGCCGCACATCCGCATTTTCTGCTGCTATTGTGACTGTTTTTGTTGTCTTCAATTGGAATTCTATAGAAAGTAATGTGTGGCATTGGCAAAGTGGCAAGGTTTCAATGCTCATCAACTCATCGTTGTTTTAATGCGATTTTACGCTGTACGATGAAGCGCAACAATAACAATGCATCAAGTTTTCCACCACAATGCCATGCCTTACCATAAGGTTGTAGGAAGTTTGTCTTGCTCGGATTTGGATTCCGTCTTAAGTGGCAAGTAGACAAGGCCGCCGCTTGTACCTCCGGCTTTCTCTTCCACTATCTTACACACTGCCTCAATCCTCGTCTTCTTTTCCCACTCTCTGCTTTCCACTCTCTCGTTTCGCTCGTTCTGTGTCTACTCGTCTTGCTTCGTTGCTCTTGAATTCAATTCTGTGGGACGTTTCCATTTCACTGCCTGGAATTGCACTTAATTAAAAGTGAAATATTCTGCCTCCCATTCTTCTCTACTGACAGTTATTGAAGCTCTGCTGCACAAATTTTGTTATGCGTAGCTATGTCTATGGCTTTATCTGCTCTCTGCATATCTGTTATTAATTAAAACTTTGCTGAGATTCCTGAACAACGTGAATTTGATTATGCCAACAGCTGTTTGCTGGTTTAGTGCAAAAAGCGGTTAATTTAATTGAGAGTTTGAGAGTTTCTTTGCTGTTATTCGCGCCTTATTAGTCTTGTCTTTTTTTGTGCTCCGAGACAAAGTCTTCTTCTCAAATTACACAAGAAATTGACATTTATAATGATTTATTAAGACATTCAAGTTCTTGCAGCATCCATTGTTAGAATAGAGGGTAGCAAAGCTGTACCATTCATCTAGAATACGTTTTCTTACTATTTCAAAGGGTTAAATGTATTTCAAATTAAAATTGTCATTAGTGAGCTTTAAATTGAAGGTAATTCACCTTCCGATCACGCTAGCTGGGCTTTTTTTCTTTCCGATCACAAAGAAGCTTTGTCTCCGTCCTCTATAATAAGTTCGAAATCATTTTGAGTTTCAGTTCATGCAACTTACCGTAGTAAATTAGCCTCGGAACAATATTATTATTCCTTACTGAGCATTCTAGCTCTGAAATAAGCTTAAATAAAGAAAATGTTGATGCCTTTTTGTGCCCGAAGCCTTAGTAGAAATTAATTAAATTATTATCACAAATCTTTGAACATCACCTGACAACTGTAGCTAAAAAGAAACGGATACAAACTTTACGACGATCGGTTCAGCCAATTCGGAGAAATTTTTTCTCACACCCTCTAGTTGCAAAAATTCTTACATATATGCTCATAACTGCGAAACTATTTGTCGGATCTATTTGAAATGTTCGGAGCATATTCTCAATTTAATGGTCACTCAATATATTTGCAAAAAAGTATCGATGTTTTGAAATTAAAGACTGCATATAACAAACCTTTGAACCCTATAGAACTCGTATAAGAACTCTTTGACTGCAATATTTTATCTTTTTTCTTTCTTGGTGCTCTAGCTCTTTAGTTTTCTTTTTTTACCTTAATCCTTTTATGTGTTGTTGTTCTCTACTGTCTGAAGTGGACTGAAGCGCTTTGTCTGACTTTTTTATGCCATATTTTGGCATTTGTCTATTAAACTCTTACATTTTTGTGTTTTCGAAATTATTTTAATTGTATTCGAACTTTCGAAACCGAATTATTTGTTTAGTTTTCACTTTATTTTTGTAATTTCGAAATTATTATGGCAATCAAATAATTGTTTTAGTTTTTGAATATT
>NW_017535518.1:51528-86181 GCF_001853355.1 Bactrocera latifrons
TTATTTGAGATATTTTCGAAAAATCGCATTAAAATCATTTTTTAGTTTGCAGTTTATTTTGGTAATTACAAGGATATTGTTGACATCAAATTATTGTTTGTTCTCATCTTTTTAATGTTGAAATCGAATTATTCTTTTTGCATTAGTTTTAGTTTTCCAAGATTTTTAATTTGGAATTATTTTTTAGTTTTCAGTTTATTTTGGTAAGTATGAAAAATTGTTGACTTCAAATTATTATTTATTTAAAATTTCGAAATCGTTTTGTTCTGAGGTTTCTTTTTTTTTTTTTTGATTTCGAAATTGTTTGACTAATTTTAGAAAAATCAAAATCGAGATATTTTTTTAGCTTTCACTTTTTTAATTTCGAAATTATTGTTCAAATCAAATACTTGTTTTAGTTTTTTAATATTTTCAATTCCGAAATTTAGATTCGAAATCGAATTTTATTTTTTGTTTTCAAGTTTTTTATAATTTCGAAGCTACTTGAGTTATTTTGGAATTATATTTAATTTTTAATTATTAACTAATTTTCCACAAATTTATTAATAAACTGAGTTTTCGAAGATTAAACTCTCAACTGAAACAACTTCATAAGTATTACTTGTTGGTTGAATTTTTGTAATTTCGAAACTATTTTCGAAATCGAATTATATAATTTTTTAAATTAATTTTGCCTCTTCGTTGTTAAACATATCTACGTGCAAAAGTATTTGCAATAATTTTGATTTTATCGTTTTTTTTTTTTAAATCTCTGTAATGCACACTATAATATGTTATGAATGCTCAACAGAACCTTTTTATGTTATATTGACCTATGTCAAACTCATATTGCACTCTTATCTCTCATATCCACTAATTTGCCAACATTCAACATTCTCTTTTATTCTCTTTCTAGGTGAGTCTCAAAACCTGCATCAAAAGTGTATTACTATTTCAGCTAACGCTTTAGAATGTCTGGCGCCGAAGGGTAAGTGCCGCAACAACAATAATAACAAGTAGAAAAATTAGCCTTTCCGAAAAGTAGTTCGAAAGTTGAATGAACTATTGCACTATTCACCAGAAAAAACGTGAAAATTTCCGCTACTCACATTTCGCCTTGCTGACAGCTGTATCAGTTTATTTTTAGTTTATTTTTTTTTTTTTTGTGTTTTTTTTTTTTGTTTTTTTCAGCTACTTTAGTCTGTGAACTACTTCAAGGGTTTGCCTTTTCGAAGCTATCGCCAAAAAGGAGTACTAAAGTAAAAATACAAAAACCAGGAACAAACGCGGTTTGATAACCGAAAAATAATATGAAAAAATAAAAAAATGCGAGAAAAGTGTTGGAAAAGGTACAAAAAAATTGAAGGAGCGTGTTGCAGCGTCAGAAAATGGCAATTCCACTACATAGTTTGCCAACTAGTTTAGCTCGCTTTCTATTTTATGCTTTGTGGGTGTGTCTGCTCGAAATGAATGCAAATAAAGGAGAGAAAAGGAAAAAGTAACAAATTGAAAAAAATATTTATATTAAGTGCGTGCTTTGTACCACTTCCAGTTGCCTATTTTAAATATGTATGAACCTATATACTACACACTTCGTTTACACACACACACCCTGTATTTACATTATAATACCATAATGTCTATTTTTAGCATTGCGCATGTTTGCAAATCAAAAAAGTTCGGCTTCGAATATCATCACGCCATTTCGGTTGGGAATTGTGTGCTCAACCACAAAGGATATGTACATAAATACAATGTTCACATAGTGTACCGTTACTTCCGCGTTTCGTAAAGTTTTCACCAAAACTGTACAACTTTCAGTTGTTAGCGCCAAAACGCCTACATGTAGGCAACGTTTTTAAATTTTTTTTTGGTTTTTGCTTTGTGCTTGTTTTCTCTGCGCCGCCAACTTGTCGTGCCAAATAATAAATTGTCTGCATTTTGCTTACTAATGCTTTGTGTTAGCCTTTCCGCGCTATAAACGCACATTTGTCGGGTTTTCTTCAGTTTTTTTTTTTTGATTCTTAATCATTTTTTTATTCCTTTCTTTGTGTCCTCTTTTGTTGCGTGCGCGTGTTTGCGGCTTCGCATGTGGTCGCATACGCCGTTTGCTGTTTACTGTTATCCACTGCTGGGTCAATAAGCGGTAATGATTCAGTACACGTGCTCACAAGCCACTCGGTGTGGCAATCTATTTTTAGTCATTACATATGTAAATTATATTAGTTGAGAAAGAAAGGAGAAAAATTATTATTATTTAAAAACAAGAAAAATTGTTAACTTTAACTGCACCGAAGCGTTAATATCCTTCACGGACGCATTTCTTATAGTATAAAACCAAATAATTGTTTTAGTTTTCGAATATTTTTGATTTCGAAATCGAATTATTTTTTTAGTTTTCATATTTGGTTTAGTAGTTTTATTTTCCCAATTTTTGTAATTTGGAAATCGAGTTATTACCCGTATATCTCACTTTCGAAATTATTTTCGAAATTTCGAATTCGAATTGTACTTTTAGGTTTCACTTTTTTAATTTTGAAATTATTTGAGTTATTTTCGAAATCGAATTATTTTTTTAGTTTCCAGTTTATTTTCGAAAATATTGTTGACATCAAATTATTGTTTTAGTTTTCGAGTTTTTGTAATTTTGAAATCTAATTATTTCTTTATATCTCATTTTCGAAATTATCTTCGAAATCGAATTACACAAAATTATTTGGAAATTTCGAAAACGAATTTCACAATTTTTAAAATTATTTTATCATTTTTTTATTCAATTTGTTTGGCCTCTGCGTTGTTAAAAATATTTGTTTTTATAATCGACATCGAACATTTTGTTTTTTAATTGGAGAAATTTCTATAATCATAATTAGTAAGTAGTTTCGTCAAGATATCGTTTAAAGGTTTTCCATGCAATAACGTGAGTTTTTTTTTCAGCTTGCATGGCAGCTGCTATACTGCTCTATGCTGGTCCGATAACCGCGGCTTCATAATTTTTTCTTATTTTTTTAATATTTATATTTTATTGAACTCCATTTTTAGTTTTAGCTAGTCAGCATGATTTATTTCTTTTCTTTTTCCCCTTTTTCTGCTCTGCTTAGTTCGCCAATTTATCAACAGTTATGGCTCTAAAAATAAGCCGCTCCAATTCTTATTAAACATTTCTTGTTCTCTTTAACTTTTCGCAAGTAATAGTTTTATGACACGTATTTTTAATGAGCCAGCGATATCGCGTTGATAAAATGTGAAAATGTTGTTGCGTCTTTTTTCTGGCACAAAAGCTAATGAAGAAAAAAATGCCTCACGTGCACCATATCGATCATGGACAATTAATGTTTTATTACTAATTTTGTTTATAGTTTTAAATTATTATACAGCAATAACAATAATACTATTTTTTCCAATAGTATTGCATAATTTTTTCCATATATTTTTCGACTACCCAATAAAATACGGGCTGTTAGAACGAACGAGATCACGAGATTGATTTTTCTTCTAAGTTAACAAACCCCTCCTCTGAGTATTTAATGGTTTAGAACTCATTTTGAAAAGAACAAGCACAGGCTGCTTTTGAATTTTGACTACTGAAAATTTATACTTCTTTAGAAACATGAGAAAAAATATCTTTAAGAAGCTTTGAACAAAACTAGTTACTATCTATCCTCTGGATAATCTACGTATAAACAGTTCCGATTCCACCACTCTAGTCTATAGCAGTCATACAAAGTAATCAATCAATATCAAGTTCTTGTATGAAAAACTTTTTTATTTGATGAGATATCATAACAAAATTTGAAGAACATCGTTTTGAATTTACGAAAATAATCTGACGTTTACAATTAATATCTGAAACAAAGTGTTCAGATTGTTCATTTTTCTAAATGATCCCCCGTTTCAGTTGTTCAGTAAACGAAGTAATCTGCTCGTTCCACTTGTTCAGTGTACGAAAAGGAACGCATTTTCATATTTATTGAAAAACCTGGCAGGCACGAGCATATTATCCAAGACGGTGCTATAATCTCTCAAGAAATTTTCCAAATCAGACCAAACTGAACGGTCACGTTCTGGTATGGAAACTTTTTTTATTTGTGAAGGGCGCAGTTAACATTTTTTATTGTTTTTTATTAATTTATTTTTGCAAGAAATAATATTTTCGAAAAAACAAATAAATCCGTTAATGAAAGGGTAACCCATGACTTTACGTGCATACATACATTATCGTGTATATAATTAAATACAAATTATTATATTTTTTGCATATTTTTTCATATTTCACTTATTGAGTTCAACGCCACTGAAGCTGCATAGTTTCTACCACACACACAGGCACACACACAAATGCGCATAAACAAAGCAAATTATACTTGGAATTTACTTAAAGTATTGTTCAACCCATCAATTGGCAGTCACTCCCAAGTAAACACTGTTAATTTGCGCACATCACTCACTAGAAACCGAAAAGTAAGCCAACTCAACGCACTCATTCACTCATACTCATTCATACGCACTCAAGTGTGCACGAAGCCTTGTCTGATTGACGAATTCCGATGCGCTAAACTGACGTTAATGCGTTAAAGCGACCGAATATCGGTGGCAGCTTTGTCTTAATGAAAAATTAAATCTTCGCTGCAAATTTTGCGCATTTTTTTTGTTTTCCCACGTATTTATATTTGTGTGTGTGTGTGTGTGTACTTTAGTCTGTGCTGTTTGCCACAACTCACGGTCAATAACATCTTTATTAATATTTACTAAAGTTTTTGAGCGAAATTGTACAATTTTGTTTGCGCAGCTCTTGACGTCAACATTCCGTTACGCATTACAAGCACACATACATATCCACATACCTAAAAAGTCTCTACAGCAAACGTGCTTCAACGTTGTACTTTTCTTCGCCATCTCTCGCTTCCACTCTACTCCACTGCACTCGCTCGCTTGCGCTGTTTATCTGTTACGCTCGTTATTTCCAAGTGGCTGACTGATTGAATGAATGAATAACGCAAGACTTGACAGCAATGCGTTTTTGCTCCGCACTTTTTCTTCACACCTTCATGTACAATCAATTGTTGTAATTGTTGTCGATGTTCTCGCCTCTGTTCTGATCATGATGTACGCCACATTTGCCATTGGCAGCCGGCTTGTAATAAGTGTATTGACATTTCTTTTCTTGTTGCTATAATTGTTATCATCGTTTTAATGTTCTGTGAATTTTGCGCCTTCCTTCGTCGACTTGTTCTAAGTTGGTGTTACATTTTATGGGTATTTTCTTGTATAATTTCGCTTAGCTTGTCGCCGGTGTGTTCATTAGTCTGTTGTATCGCGATTCAATTGAGTTGTTTTGGAGATATCTTTCCTTATAGCTTGGTGCAAATTATATGAAAATCTATATGCAACTTATTTAAGCGGAAAACCTAGAAGAACGGTTTCACTCCAGCAGTGAATGTCATTTTGTGCGAAAAATTTTACTATTTATTCTTAATATAGGCATAAATATACCCTTTTTAACTTACTCTTAATATCGTCTTTTTTAGGATCTCATACCACGTTTCCCCCTTTAAGGTTACAATTCAGTTATATGGGTTCACCTATACTTAGTCTTTAGAATATTTAGCTGCAATAAAACTTTATTTGCCGACTATACAACCCGAAATTGTTATTCTAACCAATTCTTCATCGCGATTCAACGTTGAATCATTGTACTCTGCAAAGAAAAATATGCAATATAAGCAGTTCTGCGACGCTTGATAATGATAATGTGGGTTTCCTTTATTTTGTGTTTTATAATAGTATCTTTATTCTATATTGCTGTTCTTGCTTTTTCTCGTCTTCGAAGCACCTTTGTGCCACCAAATCATATTGAGATCATGTGTACAATAATTCTTCCGTCCTTGGTAAAACATTGCAATCTATAGCTAATGCTATATGGTTAAATACATTTTGCTATACAAAAAAGACTCAGCTTGCGTAGTTTTACGCTAGATCGGTGTATTTGTAGTGCTTTAGAAGTGAATAAGTCTGGTCTAACTGATATGATTTCACCATATGTAAAATATATATCAAGCGACAAATAAGTAGCATTACGTAAAAATAACCAACATAACATTAAAACATTTGTTTTTTTTTTTCAATTTCTAAGCCATTGAGACATTGTTTAAATAACTCATTTTTATTTCAACTTCAAGAATCAATTCCAACTGTATATATAAAAAATATACATACATATAACGTAAGAATAAATATCATAAAACTTGCTCACGACCCATACACATACTCGACTTTCTTATAACATTGAACAAAGGAAGCGGCCAAGGCCATGGCAGAGTATTGCTTGAGTTAAAAATATGAAACAGAGCAAATATATAACATATGTATACTTTCGATCATATCATCATATATGTATATGTATATACCAAACATATGTATTTATAGTAAATTATATGTATGTATATAAGTTAATAAATTTCTGTTTTGTGTATTTTTTGTGGAAAAAAATAAAATAAAATTTCGGTAACTTAACAAAGCTTACTTTGCCTAATCAAGCGTATAAAGATAAATAAGAACCACAAAAATAAAAGAAAAATGCTCCATGATTGTATTTCCGCTCAAAGCACAATTTGAAAAAAGTGTATGGTTCAAATATGTGGAGGTTTTGCAATAAAGTTCTAATACTTTCGTGATAAAAACTGAAGGTTCCGTCGCTTTATTTTTGCAAAATATATATATTTTTCAAATTACTACTTATGATTTTGAAGATATTTCAATTAAAACTTTCAGCACAAATTATACATTGTGACAAAAAAACACCCGGAAATTGTAATAAAATTCCCCAGATGTAAGATGTTTCAAGAAAATGTATTATGCTAAGTTGGTAGGACTGTCCTTAATTACTATCCTCAATATTAGCTGTTTACAGCAGCTTCTTAATGCAAAAAATATTGAACGCATTTTTTCCAACTTTGTGTTTCTATCTAAATTTCTTGTGCGGAGTCATTGCGAATGTTGGATAAAGTTTACGGTGACTCAGTTTTACCAAAACACCAGCCTATATATGGTATAAAGCCTTCAAAGACGGTCGAGAGATCGTTGAAAACACGTCCCTTATAAAAAAAAAAGTGGATAATGTGGTATTAGAGAGATGGAGCAAGTGTTAGAGATCGAACATTTCACTCGAGTCCGTTCGAATGATTTTGTTGGATATTTTGGGTATAAAACGCGTTCTTGCTCGATTAGTCCCGATAAAGTTAAATTTTTTTCAAAAAGAGTAACGTAAACAAGTCTGTTTGGTGCGAATTCCGATCGTCATCATCATCATCGATATTCATGGCTCATCCGGAGGGACAGACGGTAAATAAGAAGTTATGTTCGGCCGTATGAGGCGTTTGTGTGAGAAAATACGTCGAAAACGGTGGAAGAACAATTCATGGACTGTTATCATCGTGTAAAGTCCATGAATCGCATTGAGCCATGATTGTGATCGAATTTAATGCTAAAGATGCTATGAATACCATCGATCAACCACCGTATTCACCAGATTTGGCTCCGTGAGATTTTGTCTTATTCCCCAAACTGAAATTACCGCTCCGTTGAACCCGTTTTCAGTCAACATTTCTCTATGTTTCTGGCAATTTGTGGTTAACATCTGAAATGAACTACGCCCGTTTGGCGGCCAAGAATGAATCAAGCCAATTTTTGATACCCTGTTCCGATATTACATATTATTTTTCACATCTTTCATTGATATTGTCCTGCATCGACCGGAACAAATTGTAAACAAAAGGGGTAAGGTTTAGGCTTTAAGGGCGGTCGGGCAAACCTTTTCTATCGCCATTTTACAACTACTTGTCTTGGTCTAGCAACATGCGGCCGAGCGTTGGCATGTTGGGAAATTATTGCCTGGTATCTAGTCGAAAATTACGAGCGTTATTCGGCAATAGCTCGATTTAGTTTGATAACTTCATATAGGTAGCGTTCCTCATTAATGATTTCACCTGATTTTAGAAGTACATAATATGTTTAATATTAAAGTACAACATGCCTTTCTGATCCCACCAAATACAGAGATTACCTTGGCGTTATGGATATTCGACTTTGCCGTTCATTTGGCTGCTTGGTAGCGATCTCTTAATGAGTCTATTTTTTTTATCACAAATATAATTCTTTTGACTAAAAAAAAACTTCTTCATATCAGAAATGTCATCAATATTCTTTTAACCTCGTGGTGGTTTTTAATATTATTTTTTTAATGGAGGGAAGATTCGACAGATTTTTACTATCTACTTATGAAATAGGGTTCTAGATCATTAGATTATAAACTGATTCTCCCACTATAGATATATCTGTTTATGGGAATCAAAGATTTATATTGATAGCATTTGATTTCCGAATTTTCGAACAATCGGCAGACTTTACTCCATATAGATTGGTGATTGTTTGATAGACTCCTTAACGAAACCCGGGAAGCATTTTATTGGTTTTATTGGTTTCTTGTCACTACGACCCCCCACACCTATATTCGATTTTAAGACTACCCTTGTGGTGGGATTTAAACTTTGAAACACTCTTTATAAACAATTTTTACATCAAAGATCTTTACTGTACGGGTTTGTTTTTGAACTCAGGTAGTGTGCTCATTTCTAAAAAACATCTTTACCCTGGAAACGCGGAAGATGATCTGTCGACTTAGATATACTCTACAAGCTTTTAGGTTACTCTGTTTACATTTATATGAACAGCTTTGGCTTCAGATATTCCGTTTTACTGCATTATTTTTAGATTTAGAGAGATTTCTCTTCTTACTTATCTGTTAAGGGATTCGTTTTTCGATTTTTAATGAATGGTGACCAAGATGTGAAGAACAGTTTCCCTTTTCAAATGCAAACAAAAGTAACTTGAAAGCAAATCCAGTTGTAATTAGTAATAAAATAAAAAAAAAAAATTAACGCGTTTTACAGCAGATTTTAGCAAAAAAAAAAAAAAAAAGAAAAAAAAAATTCAAAGTCAAACTACAAACGCTATTTTGTCACTTTTTGTGGTAAAAGTGTTTACATTTCGAAAGTACTCGCGAAATTAGCGACTAATCAGCGAGCATTAATTTCGCTTTCTTTAATTTCGCTTACGGCTTATTGTTTTTGTTGTACTACTTTACGCTTGAACAGTAGCACGTTACCGTTAATGATATCACCGGCTAATTATACCGCCATTGTTTAAATTATTTCGTACTTTTTATTATTTTTTATTTTTGTTTTATTTTAATTTTAATTATTTATGTACATTTTTCTTCGCAAATGCTGCCTTTGCACAACGCGGCGTCATTGGCGCGTCACGGCATCGTCACATCCGTCACGTGCTGTACATTAAAAAACAGAAAGCTAAACTATGTATGAATATATATTATGTATATGTATGTATGTATGTATATTTTTGTATTAAATACAACATAATTACCGCAATAATTTAAAGCAAACCGTCAAAGTTTGACAGTAATCCACAGACCGAGGCAGGCGTGTGGATTCTTACAAAGAGGCGGCAGCAGCTGGACAAAAAAATAAAAAAATATTTTAAATGAAAAGAAGCGTAATTTATTGCCAAGTGTTTACAGACTAACTGTATTGCAGTGGCCACTGACCCGGTTTGTTGTTGGTTTGGAAACATATGCCTAAATATATTCATACATATATATATATGTCGACATTTAAAAACCACATTGTTAAAAGAATTTAATTTTTAACGACCTAAATTATTATTGGAGTGATGAATGTGTGAATAAAAAGCATGCGCTTTGTTCTCAGTCCCTTACTCAGCCAGCGAAAGTGTCAGAAAATGTGTGCTTTTTAGTATCGACTCTCATTCATTTAGTACTGATTTGGGAATTACTAAAAAATGTTATCAATAAGACAATATACTATATTCCTCTACTTTCGAGCAATCAGTTTACTTCTAGAAATGAATTTAAAAATCTGTTCTAAAATTAATATTTTTCGTAATCTTACTCACTGCTCCATCCATTATTCTGTCAAGTGATCTAAAGTTTTTTCTTCTTTATTAGCAACTTTCTTATTATTATCATAAAAAGAAATGACAACGGAGTAACCTCATTTTTATAAATCCAGAGATTCTAGACTCGCTTCTCTTGAAATTCCCATATAATAAAATAAATGTACTGAAATGAGACAAGAGAAGATGGGAAAATACGTTTGCTTCCCAATACAAGCCTAACCAACCATATGATCAAATATGACCCGGACTGGATCGATAAAAATTGTGTTTACTAGGTTGGTACAGATCAACAAATTTGCATATGTGACCTGGTCTACGAAAAGGGAGCTAACGTGCGAAAACTAGTTTTCTGGGATACAGCTGTTAATCTCATCTTCCATCCGAATCAACTAAAAAGTGAAAATTGATTTTTTGTCACCTAAGCCCCCTTTCCGTAGACCAGGGCACATATAATGAATTAAATCGACTGAAATGAAGCAAGGGAAGGTGAGAATATAACTTACCTGCCCAGCATATGATCAAAAATGAACCGGACTGTATCAATAAAAAATATGTTTGCCTAGGTTGGTGCAGATTGAAATCACACAACGAATTTGCTTGAAATTTGGTGTTTTAGGGAGCTTACTGTATCAGGAATAAAAGCACAAAGCATTTAGGAAGGGCCGTAAATTCATCGAAAACTTCACTTCTACGTTGATTATCCACCTTTTTTAGTGTCAAAAGTCGCAAAGGATCCATATCCGCAACTCTTATGAATCAACTCAACACATTTCAGTTAATGTTTTGGGTATGAAGCGCGGCAGTGCTGGATTAGTAAAAAAAAATCTGAATTTTGTTTCAAACGACGGCGAGTAGCGGTCGCAAAAGAGATGCTTAAGATTTCTGCGGACCCTAACAACATTGCGTTTGGCATGCTTGCCTCAGGAGTCCATTCTGATAAGGATGATTTGCACTAAGTTAAAAATAAAATACATTTTTTTTTTCAGTTCGGGTCATATTTGATCAGACGTTAAGGTGATAAAGTTGATCCAGAAGGTCTTTAGTTCTATCTCTATCTTAGAAACGAGTAGTACTGATTTTCGAATCTCTTATCATGTTGTATACAGCTTTTATATTTAGACTGAGTTCTCAATAATTCTAAAATTTTTACTTCGTTTATTCATTTATTGACCCGAGGAGTTGTCCAAATTTGCTGAACTTTAAGCGATCTCAAGAAAAGTTATAAAAACAACGTATTTCGATGTTTAATCGGAATATTGAAATATTTTAGACTTCGAAAATTCATATGCTCTTCGTGAAATTTAGTGAACTTTAAGAAATCTTAGGAACAGTTATACAAATAGTTTTGTTTCGATGTTTAATCAGAATATTGAAATATTTTGGACTTCGAGAAAGTTCTCTTTAATTATCGCATTTTGGCCGGTCTGAGCTTTGGAAATAAATCCTGTCAAAATATAGTATGATTCTTTGAGCTGTGTCAGAATGGAATCTTGTAATTTTAGTAGGCTGCCTTTTGACAGTGGACACAATTTTTCAACACTCGTTCTATAGTCAGCTATCTCTCTTAGTCTAGCGCTTAATTTTTACCAAATCTGGACGGGAAAATGCCTTTTTTTTTTTAATTATGACATTTCTATTCCAAAGATAAAATCTGTTGCGGTTTAAAGCGGAATTTCTCCGAAACAAATTTTTTAATTTCTTAATCTTAGTTATTTATATTTACAAGCTTTTAATCTTTACCGAGGCGAGTTATTTTTATTGCTCAGCAATTGTCACACTCCATAAAAAAGGTCTGCTATCAACATACCGAGTACAACAATACTTTCGTGTTTATTTCGCTTTCATTTGTCATGCGTGAATGAATCAAATTGTTGTTGCTGCTGCTGTTCTTGTTATTAATTTTTATTATCTTCCTCATAACAATTCACGCAAATTAATATTTTATAGAAAGTACATGAGCTTCTTCTTGGTTGAATGCCTCGCGCGCGTATTTTTAGACGGATTTTGTTTTTTTACTTTTTTTGTTTTCAGTTTACAATTGCGTTTTCAGCCTTATGTTGCAAAGTACTTATGCGTTCGTTTCAAACACCAGTGTTGAGTGAAAGTCCGATTTGTGAAACGGAAAATCTATTTACATTTACCTTTTTTGAATTGTTCCAACTTTATCGGGCTTCTGGTAATCCATATCGTTATTGACATATTACCATATGTGTTTGGCTTGCTTCGGTATGAGTTTCAACGTCAATCTTACTATGGATTTATTTCTTCTTTCTTTTGACTTCGATATCCCATCGTAGGGTCTCCGATATCTCTGAAGCAGTTCTCCTGCTTAGCTGATTGTTTTGATATCCCTTCATATTTCCTGGTTGTTTTAAATGTCGTTTCGAGAGAAATTCTCGCACATTTTAAGTTCCTTCGGAAATACTTGGACTACCACTTTGGGAGAGAAGCTTTGAGTTTTTTAGAGATGGTTCTCAGCTTTCGTGGTGGGTTGGTGGAGGAGTACACTATCGGAAACTTGATATCAGCCCCAAGTTTTAAGCTTCTTAACCACTGCAGCGTTTTCCAAGCCAAGGTGACTGCCGTAAAGTTGGCAGTGATCTAGTATTACGCAGCGCTGCCTCCTTCAAGGTGGTGACTGCCCACTCCGCTAGTTGGGCAGCGATACTAGCCTTGAGTACGCTGACTTTGCGCTCAGGACTAGTGAAATGACGTCTAAACTCTTCTCTATGATGAGCTTTTTAGAACAGGTACCCACTAAATGCAGAATGTAAACGGATAGGAGCTCTGTTGGCTTCTTGTGGATCAGTACTAGACTAATGGTCCTCAGATTGGGTCATCAAGCGTTGGTTAACTGTGCAGTCACAATGTCCTTCTAGACCAAGGTAAATTGTAAAAGGTCTACGGAACTCTTCGTCCTCAGCAAGGTCCAGATTTCAATTGTTGTAGGAGTTCTAACTGCACACTGTCCGGACTCATGCAATAAGATTGAAGATCGCACCGAAGGCGTGTTGCAATTACTTTTGGGAAGATGATCAAATAGATTCATCTCAACACTTCCTCCTCGATTACTTCGCTTTAGTCAGATCAAGGCAAGAACAGCTTGGATCTCATATTTTTAGACATCCAGGATATCCACCTATAGCAGTTTTTCATATGGCTTCACAAAGCACTGTACTTAACAGTCTAAGTGTAATCTTCCGCCTTGCCAAGGGATCAGTCATCTAATCTAACTTAAACTTGAAAGTTTCGAAACAAAGAACTTCTACAATTCCAACGGGCTTTGAAATTTCGCTGCCCCGTTGGTACGAAAATTCGGAGTAGAAGAAGTGAAGCTCAATTTTCATCTCGAATTTACTTGCATCAATACTTTCGCTTGAATTAATTTGAATATTATCCTATTTTCGGACGTCGGCAACTCTATTTCCTTGAAAAACTTTCGGAACTGTTACATTTTTTCTTGTATAAAAACGAAACAACTGCCTGACTACTCGTAATTTTCTTTTCTCCATTCAATATTTACAATGTCATTTCACTCTTCTGTAATATCTTCAAATTAAAATACAAAAAAATCTGGAATTCAAAACAATTTCGGTTCAAAATTCGTTACTTAAAAATTAAATTCGTTAAACCCTTTCAATGCAACCAAACAGTGAATTTCAACGCTAGTTAAGGGTACTAAGCATTACTCGTACAGGAACTCAAAAAATACAACAAAATCTTTATAGAAAGTCAGTGGATATCAAGCAATTCCGTTTATTTCAAAACATGTTACGCCCTTGCAATTTCCCGAAACCCGAAGAATGGCAAACACTAAGCGAACAACATCCATGGCTGAAACAACATATGCGCTGCAGAAAGAAGTTGAAAGGCGGTGGTGTGCTACGAGAGTTATCGCGTATACCCGGTCTCTCCGAGCGCACAATCCGCTCTGTACTTTTCGAAGAGAAATTCAATACAAACAAAGGCAAAAAATGTTGCGACGAGTGGAACACTCGCGATATCGGCCTGCATGTGCCTTTCAGTAATAACATGCTAGACAAGCCACCACTGTCAGAAGAAGAAGAACTCTTACAAACATTAATGCAAAAGATGGGTTTCTTGAGCGATGACGTGACAACTCAGTCGGAAAGAGAAATGTTACGCCGATGGCTAAAGGAACTCAACGATTTCTATAATCTACGTAATAATAATGTTTTGAAGCGTAAAAATTATGATTTTTCTAAAAGATACAAACTAAACTATCTGGATTATACACTTTTTAAATATCCTGGCGTCGATACGGATAGTGAATTTGAAGAGGATGATGAAGAGGCAGCCAGAAAAAGAAAACGTCGCCAAAATAAACCAGTTAGAGAATTACCCGATGATGCGCGTGCCGATCTGCACCATATGCGTTTTCGTTTGCGCAGCTTGACGAAAAAACGCAAAGCTACAGTCGAGGCACTACTTTTCTACCAGCCATTCGTTAAACATAACACTGGCATATGGCAAAGTTTCAATCCGGATCTGGGCTCAGTTGCATTGAGAGCCAAATTATCTGAACTAGGTTGCGATCCGAGATTTACTGAGTGGGAAATGAAGGCGATGGATTACATAATACGCGGCGATCCGATACCAACACATCTCTACGATATTAATTTAGTTAGAGCATTACGTGCTGACTTGGCCAAATTGTTGGTGCGCAAACCAATGCCCATCTATGATTTCTTTGGTTTTGAAATTAAAAGAAAACACCGTCGATATTCTAAATATTAATATGAAGCGCTCAATTTGTGATTGTTTGGTGGTGCTGAGATTCAAAATTCCATATGAAATTGAAATAAAAATTATAATAAATTAAATTGTACATTTAATTAAATTGTGTTATTGGGAAATTTTTAAGTGGAGTGGAATTTTGTGGAGTTTTAATGAAGGGAGAGTTAATAAATGGATGTGCGATTTTTGAACTTGAGTTTACTTGGGTTGATATGATCTCAGTTGAGTTGAGTTGAGTTGAGTTTAGTTGAGTTCAGTTGAAATATATTTTGAATTGAGTTGAGTTGAGCTGACTTCAGTTGAAATAAATTTTGAATTGTATTGAGTTTAGTTGAGTAGAGTTGAGTTCAGTTGAAATAAATTTTTAATTGAGTTGAGTTGAGATGAACTGAGTTGAGGTGACTTCAGTTAAATTTTAAATTTTGAATTGTATTGAGTTTAGTTGAGTTGAGCTGACTTCAGTTGAAATAAATTTTGAATTGTATTGAGTTGAGTTGAGTTGAGTTGAGTTGAGTTCAGTTGAGTTGAGTTGAGTTGAGTTCAGTTGAATTGAGTTGAGTTGAGGTGAGCTGAGTTCAGATGAAATAAATTATTTTGAATTAAAATTAAGTGAATTGTACTGAAAAAATTTGCAGATTTTTCAAATCAGTTTATTTTAGATTAAATTATTTTTCTATGAACTAAGCGGAATTAAGATTATTTATGCAAAAAAGATTCAAAGTCAATTTAGGTGACTTTTTAAATTTTTGAAATCCGATTTAAGATTATCTTGGACTAAATAAAAAGTAAGTCAACTGAGTTGAATTGAGACTATTCAAGCGAAATAAGTCCATTGAAGTGACTTTATTCGATTTTTTGAGTCAGATTATTTGAGAATAAATAAGAACATATGTGAGGTTGACAATACTTAAGCAAAACAAATACAAATTCAGTGCTATTAATTAAAAATAAATATAAGATACTAAATTCTAAAAATCCACAAATTTCTAGTAATCGCAATTTTTTAATTTTCTCACATTATCTGCCACGCAATTCTGTTACCTAATCGTTTATGTGCTCTAACAAATTGTAACGGATTCACTCAATTGAAGCAGAATACATTCCACGTACTTATGTTTTTTTGTTGCTTTTGCTTGTTCTGTTAATGTTTTTTGCCTTTAGTAATCGTCACGCCAATAGCTGTGCTCGATTTCAATTTCGAATGCAGAGTGAAATTGAGCACCCATCGGAGAGCTTCGCATACAGAGACACAAGCACACACGCACGCATATGTATATTTACATACACATATGCATATAAATGCTGATACTTTGGAAAGATAAAAATTACGGCGACTTTTCTATTAAAACAGCTCAAATTACAAACAATAACCGACAGCGTTGATGCCCGCCTTCTCCCTCACTGTTAGTCTCTGGCGGCTGGACGCGCCCATCAAACAGCGGCCATCCATATTGTTCGCCCCTGCTGTGCGCTTTTGAGGCCTACAATTACTTTAAGCGTTGACAATAATTTTTTCTACGCCTTTTGTTGTTGTTGTTGTTGTTGTTGTTGATGCCACACAGACACAAGGCGGCAGTTGATGTTGATGTTGCCTCAAGTGGTTATAGGCAGGCGTCCGCGGCACAGCTGCTGCATTTAGAAACGCCACAAATGAGTTCGCACACATTTACATACAGAGGAAGTGGAGAATTGAGTATTTTATTGCTATTAATATTTTCTTTTTTTTTTTTTCTGTCCATGTTTTTGCATTTTTTTCATAACAAAAGTCGAGCTGTTGGCTAACCGAAAATTACTTGAAATTCGCTTGGCAACTGACCGCGTGCATCATATTTATTATTAGTTGAAGTTTTTGTTGTTGTTTTTTCCAGAATATTGCATAAATTCACTTGGAATTGTGCAAAAATTAAATGTATACATATATATTAGGGTGATTCATTCATAATGATTTTTTTTCATTGAGTTATAAAATTCATAAGAAATAAAAAATTTTCCCAAAAATAATCAAACTTCAACCGTTAATATCTTTTAAACGGTTGGGTTTACGAAAAAATCGTATCAGACCTTTTTTTTGTAGAGCATTCAATTCTAATTCAATCTAATCCTACAAAATCTAAGGAACAAAATATTTTTTCAAGTGGTTAGAAGCGAGATATAAATTTTTCTATCTGATAATACGAAAAAAAAATAGAAAATTGTAAGTAAGACTAAATTCCCGTTACAATTAAGAACTGCTTGGAGAGGTTTCCTTAGAGGTGTCTAGAAACCTATTTTTTCAAAGCACCAAACGAAAAAAAGATTTTTTTTGTTTGAATCACCCTAATATATATATTTACATATGTTCATGCTTGTATAGCTGTGTGTGTGCACATTTTTTTCACGCAACTGTGTTAGTTGCTTTATTGGTGTCAATTTCACTGCAGGCGTGTTTTTCACTGCATCAATTGGCAGTATTTTAATATGGGTGGCAGCAAATTGTGAAATAAATTGCCAGTATGCATTACATATGTAGTTTCCGTTATGCAAATGCCACTAAATTATTATTATTACTTCACTTTATTTTAGCTAATATCTTTAGTAGCTTTTATTGCGTTTATTTTATTGAGTATATTAACTACTTTTCATGTAAAATAATAATCGTATAAAAAAAAAATATTTTTTATTGTGCCATTTCCGGTTTATTTGGGCCAAAATGGCGTGAGGCGGCTGCCACCAGGATAAAAATTGAAAAACAAAAAAATTTATAAATTAGTGAATAAACTCAAAATAATTAATAAGTATATGTATGTCATGTATAGCATTTTTTTAAGTGTTGCCACCTGTTTTAAACATAAATTATTTCTCTGATAGACAAAAAGGCGTTGGAAATTAAATTAAAAATCAATTAGTTGTGAGCAATTTTTTTAAAGGGTTGCCACCTATTAAAAAAATTATTGTATAGACAAAAAGGCGCTGGAAACTGGAAACAATAAAAAATCATGTTTTCAAGCATACAAACCCTGGAAACTGGAGAGGCCTGAAAAACTAATAAAGCAACATAAGCATTTTAAAAAATAGTTGCCACCTGTTAAAAAAAATTAAGATAATTATTAAATAATTACAAATTAAGAAGTACATATGTATGTCATGCAGAAATTTTTATGAGTACGAACCTGACCTCAGCAGACTTCGATTTACATCCGACTACGAACTTATAACTTAGCAGTATTTTTCAAGATTGTTTTAGCGATATAACTAAATAGTGTAGAACTCATTTTGCCAAATTTTGTAAGTCTAATATAATTAATCGTAAATCTGAAGTTTCTGTAGTATTCCTTGAACTTTTTCTTTCCGATATCCTTGGTCAATATTTCTTCCTATATCAGGTTTAGCTTTCGGCAAACAACTCATAAAATTATTTGTTATTGAAAGAATTTATTGAGATAAGAAACGGTCTTCAAGGTTGAGGCAGGTGTTCGAAACCCCTATACGAACTCTAACTTCGAAATATCGCCTTCGCATAAGCGAAGCGAAAATGTTTTCAAGTCCAATTCTGGAAGTAATGGCGACCCAAGACTCTACTCTGTGTTCAGCTTAAACTATTCGTTTGTCTAAAGTGTAACAAATTGATTTCATACAATTATCGGTTTGTACTTTACGCCAAAAATAAAAATAAAACACATCGCTCATTATCCGAATTTTGTACTTGACTTAAAGTAAATGTTTCTTCTTGTCAAAGAATGAAGTGAAAAAATTAGAAAAAATAGAAATAAAAAACAAAATATTTTTGGCGTGCAATTTAATATATATATTTTTTGGATTTTGTCTAAACAAAATATATAAAACTTAATTTGCATTTTTTGTTATAAATTTTTGTGGCGATTTTCAAGGCAGACCATGCATACGCGAAATTTTTACGGCGTCGATATTGAAGAGGATCTTGGCATACCGTTGTCATATGATGCGGCCTGGAAGATCTTCAATCGTTGGCCGCGTGAAGTGCGCGTACAACGCCAACGATTGGGTCAGCGCACCACGCCGTCGAAGCACGCTTGGTGCTTTTGTCAGGAAAAGAATTGTACAACGCGTTGTCCGTTCTTCGGTTTCTATAATAAGAAAGACGGGCCAACGGAGAATAAGTTACAAAGCATAATGTCGCACACGCAAGGTACGGGACGTAGTCCACCGGAATATATAGGATTGCTACGTAGTCTCAATAAATGGTACAACAGCCGTTGTGCCGTAGGTTCGAGTCAAGTACTGGATTTGTCAAAGTTGGAGCAATTAACGGTAAAATATAAATATCCCGTGTTTGCATTAAACAAACAGAATAGTTCGGGTCGATTTCGCAGACACGACAGCAGATCCGTTTTTTACCACAATACGAAGTGTAAACCGTCCTCGATGACGAGTAAGACTCCGAAACATAGCAGAGCTAGCGAGAAGTACAGCTCTTCCGAACTGTACTACACAATTGAGAACCAGTTGCGCAATCTCAGCGTAAGTCAGTCGCGTCTGAAACACATGAGCGCAAGCCTCTGCCGATTGGCCTACGCTAAAAAGCATGCCTCGGGCTTACGCCCGAAGATCTATAAGCGTAAAGTTGTACGTAGATATCGCAGTGACATACCGATTGTCAGCAATAGCGAGAGCACTGGCAATACCAATACGAGTAAAACGTCGAACTTTTGTTGCAAAAGTAGCAGGAATAGTAAGTCCACCAAGAGCACCAATGCCAGTAAAGGCAGTAAGACAACCGAAAGCAGCAGGCCTAGCAAAGACAGGAAGATAAGAAAACGTGGCAAATCCAATAAGAGCAAAAAGCCGAGCAAAAGTAGCAAGCCAAGCAAAGGCAAGTTAAGCGAGAGTAGTAAGACTACCGGGAGCACTAAGTCGAGTAAAAACAGCAAGCTTAGTAAGGCCAGCAAGGTGAGTAAGACTAGTAAGACCAGCAAGACGAGCAAGACCAGCGAGAGCAGCAAAACCAGCGAGAGCAGCAAGACTAGCGAAAGCTACAAATCCGTAACTGCCAGTAAAATTACCAGCACAAGCAAGAGCAGTGAAAGCAGTCGGACTAAAGACATCAGCAAGAGTGGTTACACCAGCAAAACTGGTGAAATTAGCAAGAGTGGCGCGGCCAACTTGAGTACCGGCACCAGCAAACGCAGCAGAACCAGCAAGAGTCAGGCGCCGAGTAAGAATAGCGTCAGCAGCAAGTCAACGAATGTGACAACGGCCAAGGCGATTAGTCATCCTGTCGTCAGAAGCATACGCTTTAATCTCGCCAAAAGCAAGCGAGGCGCCACGCGCTCCGCTGGCGATGAAGAGCTCAATTGCAAGCGCAAAGCCACCGGCAGCATAATGAAAGAACAAGCCAAAGTAACAAAGCCGCAGATACTGCGTCTCGGCGGTGGTAATGAGTTGCTGCATCGTAGCAATCGTAGGCCCATCATGGCTTGGAACAGCGGTGCCGGCGCTCCGAGCCGTAAGCCAGCAACTGAGGTTGCGCCGAAGCCCAACACCAAGTTAGCGTCTAATCAATTAGCTACCAAGTGTGGTCTAATTAGAAAACCTAATAAACGCTCCATCTTCATTGATGCCGTTGGCGGCGGTGATGCCGTAGCTCATAGAGCTGGACGCTGCAAGGTGACCAAAAAACCATCGGGGCGCATCTCAAAGCCAATATTGAACATGTTTCGCAAGAAGCGTACCATTTCCAAGCAAAGCCTGGCTATGCGCGGACAAAAGTCAAGTTGTTTCTTCATTAAAGGCGGGCGTCGCCAGTAATCGAATCAAAATTTTCTAAAGTGTGTTGTTCTAACAAAGTGCGTTCTGAAAAATTTCTTACATTAACCAACTTCGATGTGGTTTTGTGAATAGGTTAACGAAATTTGTTATACAAAATCCCATCGTAGTTTGTTGTTGTATAAGTATATGTAGCTTTAGTTCTATAAATTCCTTGTCCTATTATTATTATCCTATGTTGTGATCTCTAAATTATTGATTTCAAATATATTTGCAGATTCGAAAGTTGTGGGTGTTAATTGGACTCTTCGTATTCTGTCTCTTATACACATCTAGATGTGTATAAGAGACAGGTATATGTAGCTTTAGTTCTATAAATTCCTTGTCCTATTATTATTATCCTATGTTGTGATCTCTAAATTATTGATTTCAAATATATTTGCAGATTCGAAAGTTGTGGGTGTTAATTGGACTCTTCGTATTTATAATCCTAATGTAGATAGTATGGATTAGGTTAGGTTAAGCTGGTAGGCTAATAAGCCTCGCATAGACGAGTTTTGGTCCTTTGCCATACCAGATGGAGTTCAGTTGCCTAGGTCCAAGAGAAGTAGTCATACTTTAGAATGATTGTGCTTGACTAGAATTTTAACAGACTCTGCGGCCTGACTCCAGTGTATCATACCATAAGTTCCATAATTGCTTACAGCATAGTCCTGCCAATGCAGTCTCATCTACTAATATGGATTAATCTAGAAAAACTATTTCCTTTTCAATCAGAATATGTTAACGTGGCCTCCATCTAAGTATTTTCTCTTTGAGAAACTGTAAACCTGTAAAAAAGACTATTGGCTATTTCTTATCCATATTTATTAACTATAATTCTTGGAAAAACGTGTAATGCATAATATTAAAAAAATGACGAAAGATCACTACATACTATTTCTCAGAAATGTTGTAAGGGTTGCCACTTGATTTGATCATACATTCTTATGGAATAGTCTGCCGTTCATGCCCGAAATAACCCAAACCAGTGTTCAGGGTTGCCACCTCATTTTATGATTAATTATTACAATAACATTTCAGTGTCGATTTTAAGAGAAGATGTTGGCAATTATACATAAGTCAGAGTACATCCCACAAAGTAGTTAGGGTTGCCACCTAAACTTTATGATTAATTATTTCAATAAAAATTAAAAATATATTTTTAGAGAATTTTACAAGTCAAATAACTTATCCTGAAACTAAAATACTGATACAAACATCAAAAAATGCACCCTTAGGCTGAATTTCAGTATTATTAGGGCTTCTACAGACTTTCCTTGGAGAGTATTGGTAGTAAGAGAGAGTTGCCACCTAGTTATTATGAAAATTTCTATAAAATTCCAACATTATATATTTTTATGAAGACCATGGTGATTATGAGCTTCACCTATATTGGTTCAGCAAGGTTACTGATATGAAATCCAAAAATGAACCTCAAAGGTTGCCACCTTTGATTTAAATATGTATAAAAATATGGAAAAAGAATAAATTACAGAAATATTGAGTATCCTACAGATTATTTCAGAAAAGTAGTGATATTTGTAGCAGGGTTGCCACCTATTTATTATTACTATTTCAATAAAATTCCAACAAATCTTTTTAGAGAATACTAAGCCGATTATGAACATGTCGCTTTACCTATGCTGATATTAAATTGAAACACTGATATAAAGTAAAAAAGTGTACCGTAAGGGTTGCCACCTAGAACTTAAATACCAAATAAATAATTTTTAAGTAATATATTACTGCGCAATTATGCACAGAAAAAACGATATATGGTGAATTTAACTTAAGACTGCCGTAGAGTTGCCATATATTTACAAGACAAATAATGGTTGCTAAACTAAAAATTAATATTTTAAGTTTTCGAGTTGCTTTGTGTATAAAATAAGCATTTTATCATATTTTTTTCCATCTTAGAAATATATGTACAAACATTTATGATTTTTTTCTGCACAAAGGATTGCCAACTATTTATTTATTAATAATTTTCATAATTAATTTTTAAAAAGTAAATATCATAAACATACACTTCAATAATTCCTATTCACACAGCATACAATCTGTCTCTTATACACATCTAGATGTGTATAAGAGACAGGGATTGCCAACTATTTATTTATTAATAATTTTCATAATTAATTTTTAAAAAGTAAATATCATAAACATACACTTCAATAATTCCTATTCACACAGCATACAATTTTAAATATGTGAAAGAGTTGCCATATGTTTAGTTTTTCTTTTAGCAAAAAATATCCAGTGAGTATTTTTTTAGTAAAAAATTACATATATTGTATTTTTGATAAATTTTTTTATAGAGTTACCACTTTATTTTAAATATACATCAGGAGATTTTTTTCACACCTGCTTAAAGTTTTCATTTAATACAAAAATTATTTTTAATCATATATCTGTGGCCTGCAACTTTCTAATCAGTTCGGTTAATCAAAAAATTTAGCTAGTTTATTTTCTTGATTCTAATTTTTGTTTCGAAATTATAAAAAAAAAATTGAATTCAAATCTTAAAATTAAATTTCCTTAACTGTTCACAAAATGTGGTGCTGTGGTCCGCGAAATTTCGACTGCTGTCCTGTCGACCCGCATGCGTGGAAACGTGACGTTAAAATGTGTGCACTTGAGCCTACGGGGACTCAAAAAAGCAACTTATATGTCAGCTGTAACAGACATGGCTGTAATGATCACATGCTCCAACGCATTTTACTTCAGAAAGTCCGCAACGATTCAACACAGAATATTTTGGATGAAAGCGTGCAGGTGCCGTTATGTCAAAATTTCGAAAAGTACGAAATCGGGGCAAGATCGAATCAAAAACGTCGCTATGCTATTAATTCGCAGCAACCTTTGATGGCAAAATCCAATAGTGACCGCGAATTAATAAAACAACTGCTGAAAGCGCATCCTGCGGGCTATAAATATGCTTGCAAATGCGAACGCACATTGGCCGGAAGTTGTAAATGTAAAAAAATTTGTTTGGAAATGTAAACAAAATGGATTTTATGAGCGTGGGAATAATTAGAGAAAGAGCAGAAAACCGCAGAAGTATAAAAAAGCAAGATTAATAATTTACTAAAAAATAAAATCTAACATACTATGTATGTATAAAGGCTAGACGGATAGTGCAACGCGAAAAATAGCGAAACACAAATTTTTTTGGGTCTACCCATCGGATAACTATGTTATTAACGTCTCTTCCACAACTTATACAAATATTTTCCAGTTTTTATTGCCACCCACCGATAAATTGGTGAATAAACTGAAGTTACCATAATTTTTACCAATTTCGAGCAACTTTGCAACCCTTTTTTTTAATGAGACTTACATTAATTGATATCTTAATTTTTTTTTCTAATTTTCTCATAAATTTTTTATTTATAATGGTTAGATGGTTGAAAATAATGTTGAATTATCAAAAATTCCTGAAATTTTTAAATTAATATCGATAACATATTTTGCAATGTTTGGCACAATTTTTTATGTAACTGATTTCTTAATCTTTTTCTCCTAACTATTTTTTTTATAACTTTAGAGGGTTGAAAAAACTGTTGGCGTCTCCAAAATTCTTAAAGTTTTGAAATTTGTGTCTAAAATATATTTTCCAATGTTTGGCACAATTTTTCATATTTTACAACTTGGCAACTTTATTTTGTTTTAATTATTCCAAATGTGCAAAAATATTGCATTTTTAAGAAAAATTCTCCATCAAATTTTCGAAAACTTTTTCTTCGCTCATTTTGAAGTTTTTTAAAATTTTTTCTACTTGGCAATCCTTTTTTCATTTAAACTTCTACAAAATTCTCATAAATTAAATAAGGTCTAAAATATTTGTATTGGTGCTAAGCACCATTTTTCAAAACTTGCAACTTAGCAACTCTATTTTTTTTGTAATTTTGTCCAGTGTCCAAACATACTTACCTTTTTTAGTTTTCAAACAAACTTTTCTTTGCAATGTTTGAAACTTTTCTCCAATTAATTTTGAGATTTTATAAAAAAACTATTATATGGCAACCCTGTTTTTCATTTTAAATTCTTCCAAAGACTCATAAATTTTGAGATTGGTGTTTATAATTTATTTTTCAGTGTTACGTTCAATTTTTTCCAGTTTTTGTTATAGTCCAATTTGGCAACTCTAGTTTTTATTATTGTCCAAACATACTTTAATTTTTTAGCTTTCAAAAAAACTTCTATTTGCAATATTCAAAACTTATTTCCTAACCAATTTTAAGATATTCTCTAATTTTTGTATTTCTTGGCAACCCTTCTTTTCATTTCTCATAAATTTTTAAATTTGCCCTAAAATACTTGAAGTAAAATATTTATCAAAAAAAAAAAAAAATTAAAATTATAATTATTGGAATTTTTTTTATTTTGAGATTTTACAAATGTTTTTGTTACTTGGCAACCCTATTTTCCCTCCTCCGTTTCTGTCTATAATATTTTTCTGTGCTAACAACTATATCTGTAAACGTGCAACTTGGCTACTTGGCAACTCTATCGTTTTTTCATTTTCCTAAGTATCCAAAACCATTAAGTTCCCTTTTGAATATAGAAAAAAAATTTCGTAACCAATTTTAATAACTAGTAAAAGCATAGTACATAAATCTTTAACTACTTGGCAACCCTCTTTTTATATTTTCACTTCTCCGTGTTCAAATTTCAAAATAATTTTTTTTTTTTTGAAGTCTTTACTCAAATTTTAATTGTAAAAACATCGTACATAGTTCGAAACATTCCAAATTTTTTCTTGTTCTTGACTTGTGGATTGTGTATTTGCCTACAATGCCTTATAACAAAAGAAACTCGTAAACTAAAATCTACTAAAACAAAAACCTAAAAAGAAAAAAAATTATTGGAAAATCCAAAATGTGCAATCCGTATTATAACTGTTCCAATTGCTGTTGCAACTCTCCGGCAAAGAAAAAATGTCAGTGCTCCTGTCGCCTCGGTGAGTGCCAAAGATTAGTGCATTTGCTCCACCACTGGTACGACACCCCCGAAATGCCGAAGAAATGTACGTGTTGTGAACAGATCAAGTGCAAGAAGAATAATCTCCTACATAAGTTGTGTCCCGTGCCGGGTCTACGTGGTGAAACTATAAAGCAAGTATTAAGCATGCCAACAATACCGTTATGTGTCTGTCCACCTTTAAAGTCCACCGCAGTTGTGCCAAAAACCGAAGCGTGTGAAGAAGCTATCGCACGTAAGAGTATACCGAATGTTGAGAGAGATGCAGCCGGACGTCTGTTGTGGGAACTCAACGAGAGCACAGTGCGACCCCCCCGCAAACGTGCAGGCGCAGCACAAAAGCGACAAATTAATACTTTTCTTAAAGGTCTCAAGAACTGGTATGCCAAACAAATGAAGGGTACAGCACGTTTACGTACGGCACGTGACACCGGCGCAGCATATGTCGACACAAAGCCACGCAAACAGAAAGCGAACCGGAAGCAAAAGCGTAACTCGGCGGCAAGCGACAGCTATCATTGGACTCCAATTTTCTCGGATTTTAATTTTGCATTTGAAGATGACGAATCACCAACCGATTCGCCAGCCGATTCTATTTTGACGATAATATCGGGCACGCGTCTAACGATTATAACGACCAAACCGGATGTCGAGGTTGTTGACGAAACTATTGCCATGGAGGATATAACGAACTTGTTGAAGCAAATACAAGCTAAACCGAAACGGCCGATACTCTTTCATTCGCCCTTTAATAGAGATGTAGTGTGGACTTGGCGTAATTATGATCCCTTAGACGATTTACCCAAAACGTTAGCGGAAAAGAGAAGGAAAAGGAACAAACCACGCAAATCCGAGTACACACCGTGGACTATGAATATTGTGAATGATCTGATTGAAGGTAAACCTGTGTCGGATAAACAATTTAAAACGAATACTGAGTTGCAAAGTGTGGTCAATGAATTGGCGCTCGAGATCAAGCAGGGCGAAATGCATCGTGTCAAGCACAGCAGCAAACTCTAGCAAAAACGCACGAACTTCATTAGTTGGGGTTGAGCTAACCGTAGACTCGTTGAAAATATGAGAAAACCACATGAGTTGTAGGTGGGGTTCAAAGTGAAAATTGTTTCTTAGGTTATAATGCGAATTGTATATTTAGAAAAAATAGTTTACGCTTAATTCAATTTGGTCGAGTTTTCTGTAAATCTTCAATGTAAATAAATCAAGTTGTATTAAGTGATTTTTATGTGTTTTATATACCAAACTTTCAAGTGGAAAATATCTGTGAATATACCAAAGTTCCGAGTGGAAATTATCTGTGACTATACTGAAACTGTTTCTTCTCTGAAAGCAATAAACTCTCAGCAATTGCAAGAGAAAGAGTTCGATAGCTTTTCGTGGACGTTAAAGCGATTTTTTGAAGAGAATAGTTACCTAGGAACTCTTCAATGATCCGTGAGCTGATTCACGTGTCCTATGCTTCTCGGATAAACTCAGAAAATGAAGTCGGAGGAGAGCACTCTGCAAGTTTTAGTCGTCACAATATCTCACATTAGACATCCGAAACTGTTTTGTCACAGCAACTGTTTAGTTTTGTTCACAGTGAAGCTAGATCTTGTTGTCACTAGTCACCATCACTAGAGCCACTTTTACGACCTTTGTTGAAAAGTCTTCTGCTGGAAGTTTTGATATTAGTCAGCTCCGATGCTCTTACTTGAGGTTTCCTGTTAGTTTCAAGAGTATTCCTACGGAGCTAGCTAAAGACCTTGACGTACTTATCAAGAGCACGCGGTTTAGATCGCATCTTTGTTGGGCGTGGTTGGAAGAGCCGATCGAAGCTTCATGCAATACAGTTACGAATTTGTATTACAGAAGTTCCTAAAGGTTTTGCTTGCTGCTCTTTTGTTGGATCCGTCCACATAGGACCACCATAGTATGAAACTGTCATACGAAATGGTCGAGGTAGTTACGAAATTTGGCACGGGTTATTATATTGTTGTTGTAAGGGGTACCTAATCCCCTTTAGTATTGTAAAGATTAGATAGGTTGACATCGACGCCATGCAACGACAGGCCCAGGAAAAGTGCTCTTTCGACGAACCCGGACCTAGAAAGAAGGGTGTCAGATGTGTAGGATTAGCAGTGCTTGTGAAGAGGTGGCTAATATCATCCCGAGACTCATTGCAAACTCGATTCTCGTGGCAACTCGAGCCCTTGGTCAGTAATGGGTCATGGTTTGACTCCAAGTTCGTGTTCGATGAAAGACATCAAGAGGCATTCTGTCGTAGTCCGGAGTGCAATATTCTGACAAGTCTGGAGCTTCCTTGTCTGCGTTTCACTGCAGCCAGGCGACCATAATGGCCGGCCAATTGTCTTGTATGCTGCCGCAACGTTTCTTTGTCTTTTCCCCATGTGCCGTCGACTAACGACTTGAGGATTTTGTTGCGGCCCTGTATTTTGGCAATAATCGCGATCGTGTGAAGAGTGAAGGAGCACAGTCTGTCGAAAGTCACACCTAAAATCTTAACTGGTTATAATAAAAAGCAACGCTACAATCTCCAAATAAATTTTTCAGACCGTATCACATAACATATAGACCGACCACTGAGCGGTCAAAATCGAATGCGAATTCTTGTATGGGAACTTTTGGAGTTTTAAAAGGGAGAAGTATTTGTTTTAGGAACTCAATGTTAAATAGCTCTCAAGCACTCATTTACTATATATCAGAGCGTACAATTTGTACAAGATTTTACCGTATTTATTTTCATTTCTTTTCACCCTATTTGGCTTTCTGAAGTTTACAATTTTACATCATTTACTGTCAGAAATTATATTTTCATTTTAAATGTCGAAATTGCTAAATTAAGTAAACATATTTTGGAAAACAAAGCCAAAATTGCAAGTAAGAGATATCGTTAAACAAAATGTTTAATGCGTATAATATCTACAGTTACGAGCAAGATTATCAAGCATATCCCAATTGTTACAACAATAATCCAGATGATTGGGAATTCAACAAACGTTACCTAAACCAAAATTCTGATGAACATTTGCCAGACAACCAAGTGGTGCTCCATCCAGTTGCCGGCTCAGAGCCAACCACAGCGCCCTTAACGAAAACGCTGAAACAAGCCATCGCCTCACTGAATGTGATGTACAGGGCCGCCAACGAGGAGATACCACTCCAGAATTACACAGCCGAAAGCGATATTTATATAAATGATTCACTAATGAGCGCCAATATGAAGAGGAGAAGATTTCGGAGGGTCACAATGCCACGTCGCTTAGCAGATCCGAAAAAACTGGAAATGAATACTTGGTTAAAGCATATGGACGAATGGTATACGGCGGAAATGCGTAAGGATTGCCCCAAATTGGCGCTGAATCACAAGAAGGATAGGAGAGTGCGTATTGCGCAATTGCAACGTTGCTAGATGCTGAAGACAATTAGAACGATGCGAGCTTTGTTTGAGCTTTAGCTATCTAATAACCCGCATAACAGTTTCTGCACATATAATTTCTGGTAAAAATTAAGATTTGCGAATCGAAGGCTTCAAATGCTGGTTAAGTAGCTTGCTATATTCCCATAAAAATTGTCTTGAAGCGACCGTGGATATTGGTCCAGACACACTATTTTGCTGATATACCTATATCATATTTTAATTTTTTCAATAAATTTGACTATTTTACGGACATTGTAAGTTAACGTTACTTAAATCTCTTGATACAGCCGGTAACAGATCTGTAATGCCTGACTCTGTTCACTTTTTAGCTCAAATATTATAAAAAAAAAAATATGTGCCAGTCCAGCAGGAATCAGGATACAGTCAGGTCCTGCGCTAATAGATCGGATCTGTATGAAAACAATAAAGGGAAACCAATAGTTCTGCTCATTTGCAGCATTAGATCCCATTAAATCCAAGAAAAAACTGGGCGCAATTTTCCCAAGACCAAGTTTTATTACTAAGATAAGTTAACAACAGTTTTCAGCTCAGTTCAATAGACTCTTTCAAAAAATTTTATCGTATATTCCTTGAATATCCTTAGATCCAAGTTATGTAGTAACCACATAGTTCTCATTTTTATTATTTCCTGATTATTTTGTACGCGGAGTTATTTTCCTAATCTGAAGGTTTTCTGATGACGATTGTTCCTTCTTCTCTTGATTATTTTGGAGGAGGAAGGTTCGCCACCGTTTGTTTGTGCTATTTCCTAATCTTTAAGTCTTGCTGAATTAGATTCGGATGAGAGATTTTTATAAGTAATTTTCCTAACATCCGGGAACTTACTGGCTCTCTAAAGGAACCACAAATTTTTGTAAGGAAGTTTTTCCACTCCCGGTTCTTTTTATTTTGACCGACCGAAAACAGATGCTTTTACCGACCGGAAGCTCATTGTAAGAACAGTTCTAGGTAACATAAGAGTTTCTGTTGAAGGCTGCTCGAATATGTAATTTGTTACGAAATTATCTTCAAATATTTACTGTCGGATTAAAGACTTTGGCTTACTCAGATAAGCCTTTTTCCTTTTTTTTTTAAATCCTACGCTGCTAGATAATCAAATGTTTTCCTTTTATAAAAGAGGAAGTCTAAGAATTTACCTTCAAAGCTGAAGTCATAAAATAAAAAAAATAACAAAATAATAAATATTTCGGTTTTCGAAAACAATAAGTTGTGGCCGTTGTTAAGCAGTAATGGACAATCCACATTGCAACGAAACAAATTCGAACGTAAAACCACCCATTATGGATGGCCTGAAGTGCGTCAGCATGTTGCCGGAGCAGTTTATGAATTGGTGTCTCACCGGACTTGAAAGAGCCAACGAAAGTTTGCGTATGTTAGTCTCAATTAATTCCGTAAAAACGCTGTCCAAAGATATGGCGACCATTACTGAACCACAGCTGCTTAGCGCAGAACCGGCAACAAAAATTGCAGCAAACAAAAAATCTTACACGAATAACGCCAAAAGAAAACCCCAATCAACAGAAAAGAAGATGATCTGCAATGTTAACGAAATGTTTCCTTACCAACTGGATCGGCTGCGACGCGTGTTGTATGCGGACGACGAGCACATGCTGCGTCAGGAGTTGGCCGAGGAACATTACAACACAAACTTTTTCAATCAACTCGAAAACGCGGAGTTAAATCATAATACTTTGAATGCGAAGATGGCGCAAGAAGCGCTCGTACAGAAGCTGCTACACAAGCATCATGCTATGCCAGCTCCTACGGAAACGGAGTCAACGCACAAGGTGCTACAAAGTCGCGAGAGGCGCTTGTGTCGTCTGCTGGGCGGTGGCGTCAACGATCGAAAGTGCCGTTGCAACTGCTRCGGTAAAGTCTGCCAGCCGAAACGCAGTAACCGAACTTTCGTCGAGTATGATTGGACCAACTATGATTGGTGTAAGCCGCTTAGAGCGGAACTACAGCGACGCACGAAACACTTGAATCGGCTGAAGAGAGAATTGCAACTCCGCGCAATTCGTGTGCTGCCGAATGTCACACATTTTTAATACACAAACCATGGATTTATGCAATCAACTGTATGAAATGCTCAAAATTTTTTTGGAGTGAAGCTGCTTTCTTTCTAGAACTGGCTTTGTGCCTTCGCTCCAATAGAATTTTCAGTATTTTCCATATAAGGATCTAATGTGGAATGAAATATCGCATTCGTTGATGTGGATTGTCGATTTGCTTTCGAAAAAAATTGAACTGTATTTTACTAAATTTGATATATTGAACAAAAAAAAAATCGTTCCACAAAAATTTTAATATGACTATTGTGTTCTCGTGGAAGTTTTTTGTTCTCAATGTGGATTCTGGTCTAAAATCTGTTCGCATCAAGCAATTTTATTTTAAATCTAACAGATTGATGGATTTACATATAGTCCATATCCGGAAAAAGCATTTGAAACCGTATTTCTAATCTATATTTTCTTAACAAAATTAAATTTTTAAATCCAAAGTGAAATCTCTAAATCTAAATATGAAATCTTCATTATATGTGTGAAACGTTTCAAACAAGATTGAGTTGAGGGAAAGTATTTGCAAACCCATAGCCCTATCTACCAATGAAACATGAAATTGGATAACTTTGTTCTAGAGTACAAAATCTTCTCGTCAAGGTCAGATTTCTAATAATACGATACAAGTTAAGCCTAATTAAAATTGGTATACCTCAAAATTTTGGTACTTAAACGAATATTTTCAAAACCAGAGCCCAATCTAGTAATGAAAAATAAAGTTGGATAACTTTGTTCCAGTCTAGAAAAAAAAAAAAATCATCTCGTCAAGACCAGAGTTCTAATACTACCGTATTAAATAGGTTACCTTATTCCTAAGTAAAGGTACACCTAAAAAGTTTGGTACTTAAATTCATGAATTCTGAGTTCGAGACTACATCACTTGTTTAGAATCTAAATTATTTACTTATTACATTACTTTTTTAGTGAAATTAAACTACCCAGCGTGTTTGTCATAGACTACCTCAAGAATCTCGTGTTTTTATATACGATAGCAACTCCCAAAATACCATTTATCGACTTTTCGTCAAAAAAATAATTTTAAGTCAACGAATTTTCAAACTTTCTCCCATTACATTTCTTCCCACTACGAAATTTACAAACACAAAATATTTCAATTAAAAAAAAAATAAATAAAAGAACCTAAATTAAAATGTGCTGTCCCTACACAAACAACTGCAATAACAGATGCCGAGCAGTTACATTGGATAGTGTACCCTTTTATTGCGACGCGCAGGATTTGAACGAATGGAAACGTTTCATGATCGAAAAATTCTGGCCTGAAGACGGACCACGTTGTCACTGCTGTGGACGCATAAAATGCAAGAATCGTGGTTTATTGCATAAACTATGCATGGTACCAGGTATGACAGGACGCACCATGTACGACATACTGACAAAGTTGGATCCGAACTTCAGTGTATGTCAATGTGGCGAAGCCTGGAATTCCTGGAGTAACGCAACAATACCCTTCACCGACTTCCAAGAGAAATGGACAGATCGCAATGGCAATGAAAGCAATAGGAACAGATTACCGTCAACTGGCGTCACCGACTTCCAACAAAAATGGACAGATGGCATTGATAATGATAGCAATGGAAAGGGTTTACCTGGCGTCAAAGGTGGCTACTCTTTGAGTACGCTACCGAACGATCCCAATTGGTTGAAGAAGTTCAGTAATTTTTACAAACAAGCATGTTTCACGGGTTTCGACAGAGAATACGCCTACAAACAAGCTCATAAGCCATATGATGATCAATATTTCTTAAATTATCACAAAAGCGATTATGAGACGTTGCGTAGTGAATACGATAGGCGTAATCGTTCGGAAAATGCAGGAGAACGTGAAGAACGTGGCAGTCGAAATCGTAGAAGACGTTCGAGAGGTAGTGGTGGGAGTCGCATGCGCGGTAGTAAACAACGCCGCAACACATCCATTCACTTGCGCCATCCTCAGCTGAGGGGCTTCAGTAATTATAATGCTAATGATAATGCCAATACCAATCGCGATTCCATTTCTAATAGAACCGCCGACAGACCGTCGATAGGCCCACCTTTAAGTCATCACACACTGAAAAATATATATCGCCTGCTAGATGCTATACGTGAAAAGCGTAGGGAAATGCTCCGCATTCCAATCGCCGTGCTCTATCATAGACCAAGTGTTTATCAGGAATTCTTGTCGCAGGGAGATTTGAAGGAAATCGGCAAAACTCTCGTCGAAACTGGTTATGACGCAAAAGGGTTGGCGGAGTTTCTAAATGTAATAGGTGACGCTACGGCGCGCTACGATGTACCGAACATAATCGAACCGGTAATCAGCAAAGAGCCCGCACAGAAAACTTTATTCACCGCTAAAGATTTGGAGAAAATTGAGAAACATTTCGTTAGGGTCATAAAAAGAAACAACGATTTGTATATTTAATTGTGTGGAAATCATTTGTGGCTGGGGCACAAATTTGGATCGTAAAAAAAAAAAAACAAAATGTATCTGCTCTTAGCGGGTCTTAAAGGGTGGACAGTTGAAAATTTTGCTTCGTAGAAATTTCGGGTGAAGTTGGTTGTATTTTTGCTCGACCAAAAAAATTTAATAAATGAAGTAAAGTTATAAGATTTGTGTTTCGATTTGATAGACATGTTTAAGAGACCTGAAGATTTTTGTTTCGATTTCCGAGAAATATGTTAGAGACCAGAAACAGTGAAGATCTATAGTATAATAAATACCTGTATTTAGTTTCCAATAATCTGTGTTGAATAGTAATAACTTATTATGAAGGATTTTGGTTCCACGAAATGCTTTTGAAACTTAATTCCAAGCTCTAATATTTCGAGATCACAAACTTAGCTCGAAAAATCATTAGGGGTTTCCATCTCTAGTTTAAAAGACCGGAGCCCGAAATTTCGTTCTGGTTTCTATTGGAACATTGTGAGCATACCGTTATAATTAAGAATTTTTGTGGTGCTCAGCTCCAGCCTAAAGGCCAAAACCTGAGAGGATATTAATGCAAGCTGCTTAGGAATAGTACTGGGATCCAACACAAATAAAAAATTAGTGTTGCCATATAAAAATATATAATTTACTAATTATATTAAAAAATATCTAATTAATAAAAAAATTAAAAAAACCAGCTCACTTAATATCAAAATTAAGCACAGAGTTGCCATATAATTAATATATCTAAACTATTTTCAACATAAAAAATTTAGAAATGATTTTCAAGTAAAGCGAACTTAGAATATTGTCAAAGTAGAGTTTAAAAAATTCATATAGCGTTGCCACATGGATGTAAAAAATATACAAATTATTTACTAGAATGCAGATTATTAAAAATATATATTTTTTACACCATACTATAATTTTTAATATAAAAATTTCGGCTTCATTTACGTAAAGAGTTGCCACATAACAGCATAAATAAAACTTTTTAATAACTATCTTTCATTTTGCCAAATTATTAAAATTAATGCTCAAGGTTCAGTTTCTATGAAAAGTGTATTAATTTAATATTTTTACTGCGGTGTTAAATTTTGCGAAGTCCTCGCTGCTGTTTCTTCATATCTTCTTCTTCTTGATTGGCGTAGTCACCGCTTACGCGATTATAGCCGAGTTAACAACAGCGCGCCAGTCGTTTCTTCTTTTCGCTACGTGGCGCCAAT
>NW_017535518.1:89391-92327 GCF_001853355.1 Bactrocera latifrons
ACGGATGTTCTTAGGCTACCCAGAGGATACTTGGTCAAAGACCGGAAGTCGTGAGCTGCTTGAGTCATATGTAAAAGAATCGTTTCTGGCCACTCCCACGTGAATGGCGATCAGAAAACTTTCCTCACTTGCGTGAACTTCCACACATGACTCCATCCTCCATTTCTTCATATACTTCGCCACAATCTACATAAAACCGTTTGCTCATGTGTTGGTTTGTGTGTTGCTCTTGTGTCTTAATTAACGCCATTAAACTATTTAGATTTGCTAATCACTCTCATTTTGAGTGCAGCTGTCTATTACCGTCTCTCGTTTCGTTCTCGTTCGTCTTGGCTTTGTTATGGTATATTAACAATATCATATGATAAGCTCATATTATCTTCAATGTATGTACATATGTATTTTTTAGCGTTTTACTCGTATGTTTTAGCATATATGCGGGCTCTACAGACAGGTAAAGTTTTGGGTGCTTCTTTTATTTGATTTGTTTTATGGTGCTATTAACAGCAATAAAAGCTAGCTTGGATTATTTAACAATCGGCAAAATACATAAATAGGAGATCATTCTGGAATAATATTTTTATATTTGTGAATAATTTTTAATGTACATTAAATATAATAAATAATAGCAAAAATTTTATGAAAAACAAAAATATTTCTTTTCCATGTTATTTTGCTGCTATTTCTTTCACGAAAAAATCACTAGTTTCGGACTAGTTGGTAACTAGTTCATTTTGGTTTATTGTTTAAAACATCTTAAAATTGTCCTTGTAATAAAATACTAAACAAAAATAAAACTAGTTAAAAACTAGTTCGAAATAAAGTAGTCAAGGACCACCCCAAAAAGTTTAAGAAAAGTCTCTTCCCTGATAAATATTGTTTGAAAATTCAAATATGTCATAATAAATAGAATTGGGGCTCGATTTATACAAATTCTTAAAAATAATTAAGTTTAGAAAATTATTTAATGAACGAAAATCTTGTTCTGCGGTTCCAGAAAATTCTCTTATTAAATAATATTTAAATTTTCTTCTATTAAACTATGGTTTAAAACATATTTTTGCTTAACACATATTTATTTATGTTTTCCTTTTATCTTTTCAGGTATGTCTTTCCAAGAGTTTCGCTAAATACCAAACAACATAACGCTCAACGTTTAGTTTGTGTGTATTTGTAAATATTTGCGTTATATCTGTATTTACAATTATTTACTTACAATAATCGATGCCATTCAAATTTAAGGTAAATAAATATTTTCTTTCACAAAACTTTTTGGTAAATTTTTCCATCTGCCAATGCATTCCATTAGCTGCATTTATAAGAGTGAGCCTGTGTGTACTATTTCTTATTTTTTCAAAATATTCTAAACTCTAAGCAAAAACAAGAAAAACGGATAAATTTTGTGCTACAAAAGCTATAATGACCTCCACAAAACAAAAAACAAAAAAAAAAGTTTTCATACCAGAGCTTGATTTTATAGGTCACTTTATATGGCAGCTATATGCTATAATGGTACTATCTGAACAATTCGTTCGAAGATTGTAGCGTTGCCTTATATGATAATATATGCCAAATTTCGTGAAGATATCTTTTCAAATAAAAAAGTTTTCCATACAAGGAGCTAATTTTCATAGGTCACTTTGTATGGCAGCTATATGCTATAGTGATCCGATCTGAATAATTTCTTCGGATGTTGTGCCGTTGCTTAGGAAAATAATTGGTGCCAATTTTCATATAAATACATCCTCAAATAAAAGAGTTTTCCATACTAGGACATGATTTTCGTGGTCCCGTTTGTATGGTAGCTATATGCTATAGTAATCCGATCTAGAAATTTGTTTCTAGTTATTACAGCGTTGCTTAAGATATTAATTCATAGCAAATTTCGTGAGGATATCTCGACAAACAAACAAGTTTTTTTTTTGCGAGCTCGTGATTTTGATCGTTCAGTTTGTATAACAGCTACCCGTTATAATGGTCCGATCTAGAAATTTGTTTCCATGTATTATAGGTTTGCCTAGAATATTAATTCATACCAAATTTTGTAAAGATATCTTGACAAATAAAAAAGTTTTCCATACAAAGAATATATTTTGATCGCTCAGTTTGTAAGGCAGCGATATAAATTTGTCCGCAACCAGTTCCTTATTTCCTTCACCTTTACTTTTCTGTCTCACTGCATGCTTATTTACATATAAATGTAAATCATGCGTCAATATTGTTCTAGTAATACAATCTGTACACTTGTCCCACTCTAATCTTATTTATGTTTTATTACGGCGGCGATTAGCTTACCGATCTACCAGACTTGTATACTCTACATATACGAACAGCAACACATACACACAGATATTTAGCAACTAATGTACAAAGTGTATACATTTTCTTATGTAGTTTATTCGCTTGTTGCGCTACTTGAAAGCAAATTCTTGCGGGTAATTTTGTTTTCTGTTTATGGTGTTTGTTCCGTGTCATCAACTAAATCAATTCGCAGCTATCGACGAGCAGTCATATAAACAAATAATTTCGCTTGTTGCGTACAACAAAGAAAAATTCCATCGAAATGTGTTTTTATATATTGTATATAATATATATTATATAACATATAAACATATGAAGCGGACAAGGTCGTTCAAGGCCTTCTCAGCGGCTGAGTGCGCTGTGGCACTGTGATAGGGGAAACACAAATATTTATGTGACTAGACTAATGTGGAAAAAGTGTGCTCATATATATATTTTTCTTACATAAACCTTTTACAACTGCGATAGGCACCATTTTCACTACTCCTGGTGTTAATTATACCCTGAACAGGGTATATTAATTTTGTCACGAAGTTTGTAACACCCAGAAGCTGTCTCTTATACACATCTCCATAGCCCAATCTAGTAATGAAAAATAAAGTTGGATAACTTTGTTCTAGAGTACAAAATCTTCT
>NW_017535518.1:92783-95701 GCF_001853355.1 Bactrocera latifrons
CGAAAAAATTGTTCCAATCGGTTAACTATAGCATATAGCTTAGATACAAACTGAACATATAGTTACTAACATAAATGTACCTGTGAAAGGTATTTAGCTTCGGTGCAACCGAAGTTAACGTTTTTTCTTGTTATGAAATAATTTTACTAGAGCATACGTGAAGCCTTTCAAAAAGTGCCAAAAAAAATTTGTAGTAAAAACTTTATTATAGATAATACTTTGAAAATTAAAAGAAAAATAATTTACGGCGATCTCGGTTCGGGATTTAAAAGTGAGGGTTAAATTTGAGGTTTTAAGAGTAAAAAAGCTGTTAAACTTGATTTCCGAAAAAAGTACAAGTTTTATTTAAAATATTTATATGACAAACTATTAGGTAAACAATTTTTCTTCTCCTCCTTGACCCCAGAACACTCGGAAATTATTATTTAATTTTTGAAGTCAGCTGCAGACATGTCAGAACACTGCACTCCTACCTACATTGGGATGCCTCTTGACGTCTCGCATCGAACGCCTGCACAGTGAGATCCGTATGTTCCCAGTTAAGAAGCATAATGAATTCCTGTCCAAGCAGTGCTGGTGCTTTCGCTTAAATCATCCCTGGCGTTATCTGATTGTATTAGAACCGCCTCCTAAGAGCATAAACATGTCCTTCCTCAACTACGTCGACGACATAGAACAATACGCCGACCAGACTTCGGACGCAATGATCACCATTCACAGTGGAGCCATTAACACCTTCACCGATTTCGTTTCAGTGAATGGCGTACTTGAAGTTAAACCACCACCCATTGCAGACGAAGAGCTAGAGTTGCCCCGAAAAATGAGAGTTAACCTTACGCAGCTTCGTTCTGAATACTGTTTCAAGTTAAACTCCTACTTATCCAGAATCAACTCTGACATATCAAACATATGTATGTCCAGCCTGCATCGAGTCCCCGTATGACACTAACCACCTTTTGCGTGTCCTGCTAACCCTTCACATCTGTTGTCAGATCTTCCAATGGTCCGACCACGTCAAAAGATCACGGTTCCTGGGGCTGCCGTTGGATGATCTCGATGACAACTTATCCTTATCGTCTAATTGGGACTAGGGAAACCGTTACAACAACAACATCTGAACCTGGACCAAACTGGGCACGAATCATAATCTGCCGCATAACGTATTTTTTGGAAATTATTCAAAAGGCCATAACTGCATCTCTACAAAAGTTGTTGTTGATCTTAGTACCTCCTACAACCAGGTGTATTATGATGCTAATAAATTAGATATCTTTACGGAAAACCTTAAAAATTTGGTAGTGATCTTAGTAGTACCCATTACTGGTGGTGAAAAAATTATTTTCAAAAAGTGATCGTAATGGGTCCATATTTTACTCTGGTTCCTATGTCGAACAAAATTAAATATGTACCTCTCGTTAACATTCTAACTTAAACGACCCTGGAAATATAGTTATTTAATATTGTCATTATCTTAATAAGGTTTTATAACAATTACAAGAATGTGGTTGAAATCTTCAAGTTGGCCCGGTACACGTAATATAAGGATAAGATACCTTATATTTTCGTTTTTATCATTTTTCAATCGAAGCAGCTCGATGAGGTTAGATAAGAATTCAACACTTGACACAATCTTGACATTATCTACCAAAAATATATTGAATCGGTTGTTGTTCTTCTAGCCTCTTTCTAATTTGTCGCTAATTTGTCCTTTTCCCCTTTTTTTAATCACTTCAATTCACTAATACAATTTTGCAATTTTCGACTCTCACTCTGGCAAGCAATTCCAATTTTTGCAAATTAACTGGAAAAATTTCGTAATTAAATAAACATGTTACGGTTTTCACTATTTTGCTTTAATTTCTGTTTTTAATGAGTTTCGTTTAACAAATCGAGGCGTTCAACCGCAACATGTGTCAAAAACAGTGGCGGCGACTCAACCAACCACGCCACATACTAGTAGTTAGTTATTTACTTAGTTAGCACAAGCAGCCTTCATATATATATACATATATATCTATAGGTACATATATATGCACATGTTTACATGCATATATGGTTTGCACCACGACACGGTTAGCTGTTTGTCCGACGGGACGTATGAGTAATTAAAAGTAAATATAGTTAGTCCACATATTTCAAGTTTTTATCATTGTGCACAGTTAGTTTAGCGATTTGTGTTTTTGTTTGCCGCTCATTAGATATTATTGCATAGATTTGTGTAACTTGGTTTGAAGCAAAAAATCTATTATACATTATTTCCTTTAAATTTTCGATATGCTATTTTGTAAGTAATTTTTAATATACCAGTTGATCAAATATGAACCAGTACAATTTCGCCGTCATATTCGTGAAACCACATCTCTTCATCACTAATGATGCAATTGAGCAATGTAGGGTTCTCATTTACATTGTGAAAAAGTGAAAAATCTCTTTTTCTATCTCTACGCGACGTAAAAGTGAAAAATCTCTTTTTCTATCTCTACGCGACGGGAGGATTGCACCGCGACCTAGGGTCTATTGTGTCCTCTGCTAACTCACAACGTCTCAACTAGCCCAGCAAATTTATAACTTCCAATTTACTGCTAAGTGCTATTGAGGCGATGTGATCCCTATTTGGAAACATGGAACCAAGGGCCTTAAGCCAAGTCGCAGGAACCGGAAAATTACACAAGAAGATAGGTCAATGTTAAATAAGAGTTTCTTGAACTTACAATGACCAGTGTAGAAAGCGATAAGTGGTATGAACTTTTCCCGTGGGAGATTAATGACATATTTACAGCTTTTGAGTATGTAACCACTCACTAGCAACCTTAGTTAATTAATATTTTTGATTTCTCTAACTTTTTTATTTTATGTAGTTTTTTTTATGTTTTTATTTCTAAAACAAAGGGTAAAAGTTTAATAATTTTTCGAATTTA
>NW_017535518.1:96257-105389 GCF_001853355.1 Bactrocera latifrons
TTCAAATTTTTTTTTTAAATTTAATTTATTTTTAATTTCATAATTTTTTATGATTTAGTTTTATTACAACAATTTTTCTAGTCTCCAATTATTTTTTTATGCCAGCAATCACTTTTCCTTTGACAATTTACACCGATACACACACACACTCAACACATTTTGGTCTTAATTAATAATTTGGCAATGCATTGCGTCGCTCTCTAGACAACATTAACGCCGAAGAAGGGAGTGGGAGGGGTTAATTACAACAAACAAAACCCCACTCCAACTAACTTTACTTTCATTTTCAACACCAAAAAAGCAAAAACAAAAAATTATACTAAAATAAAAAACAATAGACCTCGAAAACTCGACACCAAATTTAATTTCCTGCTTTGTGAGCACGAACGTATGCTCGAATAAGTTTTTATGTGCGCGCACGATTCATGCGGCAGACAATAGCTGGCAGCCGTGCAAACATTACCATAATGCCACTACATGCGGCAAACAACTGCAACGACAACAATAACACAGTCATAAACTCAACTACTTGAATATGGGCTTTGTCTCTGACTGGCTGGCCAGCCTGTCTACCTGTCAAAATCAGATGCAAACGTGCAGTGATGGCACCCACTCGAAAGCGTTGATTTGGAAATGCACAAAAAGAATATTGCTGTCGAGAAGTAATGTGCTGAAGAAGAATGCACAAAAGTGAATGAAAATTATTGAGTTACGAAATTTACATTGTAAATTTGTCAACTTCCGTTGGGGTTTAAGAAATCGGCTGAGTGAGTGGATATACTTGGTGGAGATGTAAGTGATTTCTAAAGAGTTGCCGCATAACAAAATTGAAAATGAAAAAAAGAAAGAAATCATATTAAAATGAGAGAAACGAGTCGGTAGGCGCAGAGCATGAAAATACGTTTATTAATTGCATTAAAACGAAAGAAGGAAGTGCTTAAAATTTAAAAAAATACTTTTCGTGTATGTTTTGCACGAACCGCACATGTGTCTAGCTGACTTCCCCTTACCGTGTGAGGTCACAGCAAACACTCATTAAACGAAGTCGAGTCAACAAGCGAAGTGCATTGATTTAAAAAAGCAAAAACAAAACGAAAATCAAGTAAACGCCGAGACGTGACATGCATGCTGATTATGATTATGAGTTTTTAAACGTTGCCACTATATTTAACTGTACATACATATGTATGTACCTATTATATACTGCAATAAACTACATAAGCATAAAATTCTCATTATGTACACCATTCACCTCATTATGTATACCATTCACCTCATGCAAATTAAGTAATGACTTCGCACCGCAACACTTGGTGGTTTAGTGTGCTAAGTATTAAATTATTTAAAAAAATATAATTTAAAAATCAAATATGGGCAACCCTGTATGACTAAAAAATAAAACAAACAAGTCTCTAAATTCTTAAAATAGCTTTCATAAATACACAAATTACCTCTAAAATTTAAGTTTTCTTTAAAAAGTAAATAGGTGGCAACGCCGTTTATAAATTTTGGAGCTAATTATTTAAAATATTTTCTATAAAATTCTAATTAACATATGCTGCCAGAAACTTTTTTTCTATGTTTTATAACCATTTTAGCTCTATTTACATTATGTGTCAACTTGGCAAAAATTTAAATTGGAACTTGTATCTGATGTAATTAGCTTTCACTTACCATTTTCTTTACTATTTTGCTATAATTTTTCAAAAAATATGTTAATTCTTTTATTTAAAACCTGCAATGTAAATTCTACATATGTGGCAACCCCACTTTTACATTTTTAAGTCAAATAGTTTCTGCACAAAATTTTATATCACTCTCCATGCCTCCAGAATCTCCTATAATTTTATGTTGCCAGTTTAGCTTAAGTTTTTAATAATTTTTTTTTTTCAAAACATTTGGCAACTCCCCAAAAAAATTTTTAAACGAATCAAGCTGAGTCTGCGGAAGGCTAGGTAATATTAACCACTGCATTTTCTTTATTCTGTGCCATGATTTCTAAAAAACACATGGCAACTCTATTATTTTTTATCTTTATTTAACACCCCTGACAATAAAACTTCAGTTTAGCATTTTCGGAATGGGAGGGGGCTATCATTTCTAAAAAATTTGCTCATGTCTTTATTTGGAAAATGCATTTTGTATTAACAGCAAATATGTGGCAACTGTGCCTGTGAGTTTTAAGTAAATTATTATTTTTTAAATAAAGTTGTATGTTTCCAGAATACTACTATTACTATTTTATATTTTATGTGAAATTTATTAATTTTTGTTATATAAAATGGATATAGATGGCAACTTTGTCTCAATAAAAGTTTGAATCACATGTAAATATGCATATTAATCGTATTTGTTTTTAATTTTCCTTAGCAATTTAATAGAAATATGTATATACATGTATAAATTTTTCCTTGACAATTAATTGGCAACTCTGTTTAAAAAAAAGATCGTGAATTATGCTTAAATGTCTTCTTGTATGATAATAATTTTGTTTTAATAATTTACACTGAAAAATATAAAATAGGTGGCAACCCTGTTTCAACAAAAATTTAAACCATTATCAGATAGTTTATTCTTCAAGTTTTATTTATTTTTATTAATAATTTTATGTAGTTATATATCTTTTTATAAAAAATTATGTGGCAACTCTATTTAAAAAATAGTTTCGTGCATAACATACTTTAAAAGTATTACTTTCTGTCAATATAAATTTAATAATATATAATAATAACAATTAACAATTGAAGCTGAAAAATATAAATGTGTGGCAACCTCTAACAGCTGATATTTGCCTATGTATTATGGATTTCAATATCAAGCATTCTTATTCATTTTCGATTACATTCTTCTTGGCTTTGCTTTATACATATTCTCCTTCACACTGCACTTTGCTTTTTCATATTTGCAACCTGCTCACGCCTGCACTAGCCTACACCTTCAAGCGCCTAACGGCATTTCTACCAGCCAAAACACCTCAGTTTAGTTATAGCCAGGTGCTGAGCTGTCAGAGCGACTTCAACAATATAACGGCATAACATTTTTTAAACAACTAACACACATATACCCAAACACACTCAAGCTCATAAGTATAACTACGCACACGTTCACCCATCGCTGATTCATCGATTACCACATAAATGATTGTCATTAAGGAGTTATTATGCCTCTTGTAATATTTTTTAATGTATTTATTTACAGTCTGCCGTGGTTGGCCAATGTTATTATGACTATACTAGCATTGACTACATTCTTACTTACATAATATATACTAACATGCATAAAAGGTGAAAAGGCAGTTAAAAACTCATTATGGCTCGCTCATAGCAATAAATGCACGCTGTAGTTTAATGATTTTTACATCGATTTGTAGGTCGACTAATTATTTTCATACTTTAAAATTGAAAGTTTTCCAAGTGCGGCTTATTCAGCTGTTTGTGATTACAACAAATACGCTTTAACTGCGATTTGTTAGCTTTGCATAAAATTTTTATGTATTATTAGAGTTTTGAACGCTAATTTTTTTAATTTCTTTAAGTTTTTTAATGTCATAAATAATTATAATTCAATATTTTTCTACAAATATTTTGGGTATGGCAACATGGTTTTTCGTATTGAATTTAAAATGTTTTAAATCTCTTTTTGTAGTATATTATATCTGTTTTTATAAAAATATATTTGACATATGGCAATCCTATTTCTGCATCAAATGTTAAAAAAAATTTAACTGTTTGCATTTGTTAACTTTTTATATTCAATACTTTTTTTACTTGTGGCAACCTTGGTTTTATATTAAGTCTAATTTCATAAAATATTTTAATTTTTTTAATATCTATGGATAGGTTTTCACATTTGGCAACCCTGATTTTGATATAAATTTCTTGTTTTTTCAACCGTTTGTTTATTTTTGATTTTTATATTTAATATAATTAGTTTTTATATAGGTATTCTATAGGCTTTAATTTATATTTTTATATATGGCAACCCCGTTTTGTATAATTTTTCATTATTTTCCAATGTTTTGCATCGTATTTCAAATAAGTTATATAATTTTTTTTATATGGCAACACCGGTTTTCGACTTTTTATTGTGTTTTTTTCTTTAAATTAATTTCTATAACTATGGGAACGCTATTTTTGTAAAAAAAAAAGGTTATACTAAATACAAATATTTTCAACCTTTTCAAATAGATTTTTATATTTAAATTTTTTTTACATATGGCAACCCTGATTTTGTCGAAAATTGTATTTTGTGTATTTCCGTTCACATTTTAGGCACCGTCAGCGGTGTTTGGTGTAAATTTATATTCAAAATATTTTTCTATGAAAATTTTTGGTATGTGGCAACACCGTTTTTGTACTAAATTCGAATTTTCTCAAGCGTTTATATGTTTGGGTTTTCTAATATTATTTTTCATTTGGCAACCCTGTTTTTTTATTAATATATTCATNAGAGGCTAACTAAAGAACTCTTGATTCTTTATAGCATGTTCTTTGCCATAATATGAGCCGACTTGAATGTTGCAAATTTGTTTATATTTTTTCTTAATTTTTTTAATTTTCTTAATCTTTGTTTATATAATTTTTTTTATGTTCATAGTTTTTTTTCTTTTTCTCATTTTATATTCATTGCTCCGCCACCTTCGGCGCCAGTTTTCTCATTTCTCACATTTTTCGCTTTAAATCATTTGTCGGCTGCCTCGCCCTGCATGAGGAAATTCACAAGTATTCGCTTAAATTCTCGACGTAATCATTTATATTTAGCTTTAGTTTTTACACGTGTAAATTGGCCTGTAATGTATGCCATTTAATTGTGCTGATTTATTTGATTATTGAAAATTGGCTCAAAGCAAATTAATTTCACGATCATATAAACCATTTATGTGTTTATATTTTGCTTAATATTTTGATGAATCACTCGGTCAGTAAGGGTTAAAAATGGAAATAATGGCTGCTTGTGGGATTTACAAACCACATGTTTCGTTGAATAGCCGGGTTTCAGGAAAAGTTATGACAAGAAAATTATTTCTCGAAAATGTTAGTGTGTAAATATTTATACAAAAAATAACTCATAAACTCGCATATAAATCAAAAATACATAAAGTAGCAATTTCTTCAAGTAAACATTTTTGCTTTTGTTTAAAATTAATTTTATAAATTACTTTTTTCTTTCGAAAATTTAATTCATTCATCTTAAATAAATTACGCCATTCAATTTTGAACTGCTTCTTTTACCAAATATGTTTCATAAGTTCATAATATTTGCACTGTTTCATAAGTTCACAAATCTTAAGTCAGAAATAATAGTATAAGCGTTTGTACCCAAAGCCGTTTCATAAGTTCATACATTTGATATAATGTAGCAAAAATCATGCTGTCCCTCTCATTCCTACGCCTGATTCTATTTACTTCTTAACAAGCTGACGTTCCCTTAAAAACGTTCCACTTACTTCAATTTCATGTGACAGCTGTCGGATTTGACACCGTAAGCAACTTGTTTAACTTAGGTGCATTAATACTGCGCTCATATTTATAGCAGTTAAATATCATGAGCGCGTGTATCAATAAAACACGATTGAATTGGCAGACATGCAATGCAATGTCAGGGACAATTAAATGTGGCAGAGCAATAACAATAATAATTTGAAGCAATAAAACAATAAATGGCAATAAAAGCGGGAATTTCTCAAAGAAAAAAAAAAAAATATTGATAAGTAAATGACTGCTTGGCGACTAGTCCTGAAGAAAATATAATGAAAATATATGTACATGCTGATACAGAACTTTATAAAATATATGAAAAAAACAAGGTAAGAAAAGTTGGAAATGAGATCAATAAATATTTACTAAATAGTAGATATTCTCAGAGGATGAACAGTAAAGACGTATAAAAATCAAAAATGTATAAAATCGATCAATTGGCTAGCAAAGGGGGGATTAGGTTCAAATTAAATTCAAAAATAAAAATGTTGTTTTATGAAAAATCTCTTCGTTTAACGAAATATCTTCGATAAATTTAGTATACATTGTTTTTCCAGGCAAACCTACATTATCCGAAAAAATGTTGCACATCGGATCCCTACAGCATATAGCTGCCATATAAACTGAAGGATCAAGCGCAAGTCTTTGTATGGAAAATTTTTTTATTTGGCAAAATATTTTCACAAAATTTGGTGTGGATTGATATATTTCCTGTCTCTTATACACATCTAGATGTGTATAAGAGACAGATTTTCATGTATGTCACCGCACCTTTTATTTTATTATATTTTTTGTATATTTGTTTTTTTTTTTTTAGGGTTTACAATACTTTGTTTTATTTGTCAACCCGGTTTTTGTATAGATATTTTTTTAATTCTTTGTACTTAGTACCCATCTGGTCTCTATAATTTCCTTCGAAAAAATAAATAAAACTTTTTGTTTTAGATTTTGTAATATTTTTTCATTCGGCAACCCTATTTTTGTATTTTGTCTTCATTTTTCATAGTTTATACCATTTTTTCATTTGGCGACACTGTTTTTGTATGGTTTTTTAGGATTTATAATAATTTTTTATATTTGGCAACTCTGTTTTGTATAACTTTTTAATTTAATTTTTTATATTTAGTATACCTCTGGTTTCTATATTCCCCTTCAAAATAATAAATACATCCGTTCATATATCTACGCCCGTCAGATGTACTTTGTCTTAACCATCATCAGCAAATTTTATTAAAAGTTCACGTCAATAATGAAGCATTGCATAATTTTGTTGCATAAGCACCATATTCTAGTAGCTTCTGTTCTTCTTTTTTCATACTCGTTGTGGTCGTAAAATTCTCTAAGCACTCTTTGAACTCTAAGTACGCCACATATATATATAAATATGTATATTCACACACACACACACACACACACACAATAAGGTGCGAATTCTTCTTTCGCAAATCCGCTAACAAACAGCACAGCAGCTGTCTCCTCCAGCAATGTTATTGCTGCTCCCTTGTTATTAATTCCCGGAAAAGTGCTACAATTCTACACAAACACAACAATGTCAGAGTGAAGTAGTGGAAAAAATCGCTTTAAATAACAAATTAATATTTTGCTTGTTTACGCAACGCCACATGCGCTTTCCGTCAGCGATTTGCAGAAGAAATAAACGAGAGCGTCTAAATTGATTGAAATTAGAAACATTTTTGTAGAGTGAACCTACAACAACATTGCTTTTTCCTGGAGAAAATTTTATTTTTCTTCAATTTAAAGTTAAAATATTAGAAAAGTTCTTTGGTTGGGGTGTTATTGAAGCCTCGATTAAAAAATATAATATTTTGTTTTCATTATTCTATTAATTAAACGCTATGTGGCAACTAAGGACCAATAATAATATTGCAAATAAATATTATAAAGCCAAAAGTAATCAAATACATACATATATTCGTTGTATTGTAATAAAAAATTAATGGAAATAAACAAATGTGGCAACTCTGTAGTACATGATATTTGTAAGTGGAGGGAGACATGTGCAGATATTCATAGAATGAATTTATGAACGTTCGAAGTAATAATTTTGCGAAATATGGCAACTCTTTTTAAAAGCTTCGAGCAATTTTAAGCATTTACTTTTCAGGTCTATAAGCTAGTGCGAAAATTGTTATAAGTGAAACACCTCTACTGTGCCAAAATTTGGTAAATGGAAAAGAGTTGCCACATTTTTTTTATTTGTATTATTTTTTATTTCAATAAAATGGATGAATTTAGCGCTATTTACTGAAAAAACTTTGGCCTCACTTGTGTTTGTATTTTTTATAATAATAAATGTAGAAATAATAATTACAGCATGGCAACTCTGATTTGTATATTGACCTTATTTTGTGCGATGAAACAACTTTCATGTGAATTTTGTATTCTATTTGACTTAATTAATTTTCCACTAGTAAAATTTGAACTCGTGAAAGTGATATTGAAAACTGTGGCAACGCTGCAACAATTTTACTTTGGAATATTCTGTAGCCTACTGTACGAAAATAATATATGTATTAAGGTATACATATTCATATCAATGAAATTGTAAATATTCAAGGTCATTATTTTGAGAAATATGGCAACTCTTTATGGAACACTTTGTGTAATTTTATGCACTAATTTCTCAATGTAGGTCGATTGATATTCCTTAGTTAAATAAGTAAGCTCATACATATATTTATATAATACAAAAAATAATAATAATTATAATAATTTCAACCTGGCAACTCTGTTTTTTTTATACCGCGTGTTTTGTTTTTGTGTTGTAAAAAAGTTTATGTTTAAATGTTTTACTGCTTACTTAAAAGTTTTAATGATAATTATTTTTAATTATGTTATTGTGGCAACCCTCGGTTTCTTTCATTACAATCGTAATAAAATTAATTTTTAATAAAATTTTTGAAACATCTGTAAGCGTACGAGCATATCAACTTGGTGTTGAACACTATGGTTACATAAGGTTTAAACACATTTAAAAATTTACAGTTGGCAACCCTAAATTGTTTCGATAACGCTAAGTGTAGGTTTAAAGTCTTCTTTGGTGATTTTTAAATACATAGCTCTTTGAAAAAGTAAAAACATATTTTCATCGTTTCCCCACTTCCAAATTAATAGTTTCTTTATTTCCAAACTTTCTTGAGTTAAGAGCATTTATTCCATATATAGTATATCAATTTAATCCGTTAATAATTATGATGAATTCGTAAGATCGCTTGCTAGCTCGAAAAAATCGTTATTTATGGTTTTCTATGTTTTATAATTTTATTTTTGTATTAAGGTATACACTCATACATATATTCATTACACATACACTACCATTAATTTATCTCACAAGTTTCGCTGCAAATTTTGTTTACATTTTTCTCTTTGTTTGACATGACTTATTTGCCTTGTGGTGTTGTTATAATTTAACGCTGACGTGCCACATAAACCGCGTGCCAAGATTCTATGTTTATAGTCCAGCAATTTTTCATTTGTAAACAATTTATGCAACTGCAACTGTACGGAAATTTGATTGATTCAGAATGGTTGCGAATTCAAACAAACATTTTTATATGAAATTTTATAAATATCGAACATTGCATTAAATTTGTAAAATAAATTTTATAATTTTAGGAAAAATTAAATAAAAAAA
>NW_017535518.1:109573-114004 GCF_001853355.1 Bactrocera latifrons
AGAGGCTAACTAAAGAACTCTTGATTCTTTATAGCATGTTCTTTGCCATAATATGAGCCGACTTGAATGTTGCAAATTTGTTTATATTTTTTCTTAATTTTTTTAATTTTCTTAATCTTTGTTTATATAATTTTTTTTATGTTCATAGTTTTTTTTCTTTTTCTCATTTTATATTCATTGCTCCGCCACCTTCGGCGCCAGTTTTCTCATTTCTCACATTTTTCGCTTTAAATCATTTGTCGGCTGCCTCGCCCTGCATGAGGAAATTCACAAGTATTCGCTTAAATTCTCGACGTAATCATTTATATTTAGCTTTAGTTTTTACACGTGTAAATTGGCCTGTAATGTATGCCATTTAATTGTGCTGATTTATTTGATTATTGAAAATTGGCTCAAAGCAAATTAATTTCACGATCATATAAACCATTTATGTGTTTATATTTTGCTTAATATTTTGATGAATCACTCGGTCAGTAAGGGTTAAAAATGGAAATAATGGCTGCTTGTGGGATTTACAAACCACATGTTTCGTTGAATAGCCGGGTTTCAGGAAAAGTTATGACAAGAAAATTATTTCTCGAAAATGTTAGTGTGTAAATATTTATACAAAAAATAACTCATAAACTCGCATATAAATCAAAAATACATAAAGTAGCAATTTCTTCAAGTAAACATTTTTGCTTTTGTTTAAAATTAATTTTATAAATTACTTTTTTCTTTCGAAAATTTAATTCATTCATCTTAAATAAATTACGCCATTCAATTTTGAACTGCTTCTTTTACCAAATATGTTTCATAAGTTCATAATATTTGCACTGTTTCATAAGTTCACAAATCTTAAGTCAGAAATAATAGTATAAGCGTTTGTACCCAAAGCCGTTTCATAAGTTCATACATTTGATATAATGTAGCAAAAATCATGCTGTCCCTCTCATTCCTACGCCTGATTCTATTTACTTCTTAACAAGCTGACGTTCCCTTAAAAACGTTCCACTTACTTCAATTTCATGTGACAGCTGTCGGATTTGACACCGTAAGCAACTTGTTTAACTTAGGTGCATTAATACTGCGCTCATATTTATAGCAGTTAAATATCATGAGCGCGTGTATCAATAAAACACGATTGAATTGGCAGACATGCAATGCAATGTCAGGGACAATTAAATGTGGCAGAGCAATAACAATAATAATTTGAAGCAATAAAACAATAAATGGCAATAAAAGCGGGAATTTCTCAAAGAAAAAAAAAAAAATATTGATAAGTAAATGACTGCTTGGCGACTAGTCCTGAAGAAAATATAATGAAAATATATGTACATGCTGATACAGAACTTTATAAAATATATGAAAAAAACAAGGTAAGAAAAGTTGGAAATGAGATCAATAAATATTTACTAAATAGTAGATATTCTCAGAGGATGAACAGTAAAGACGTATAAAAATCAAAAATGTATAAAATCGATCAATTGGCTAGCAAAGGGGGGATTAGGTTCAAATTAAATTCAAAAATAAAAATGTTGTTTTATGAAAAATCTCTTCGTTTAACGAAATATCTTCGATAAATTTAGTATACATTGTTTTTCCAGGCAAACCTACATTATCCGAAAAAATGTTGCACATCGGATCCCTACAGCATATAGCTGCCATATAAACTGAAGGATCAAGCGCAAGTCTTTGTATGGAAAATTTTTTTATTTAACAAGATATATTCATGAAATTTGGCACTCCTTATTGAAAAAGTTAACAGTATAATATTCGAATAAATGTTGCACATCGGACCCCAAAAGCATATAGCTGCCATATGAACTGAACGATCAAGAGCAAGTCTTTTTATGTAAAACTTTTTTATTTAACAAGATGTATTCACGAAATTTGGCATATATTATTCTAAAATCTCCGAGGAAATTTTGCAGATCGGACTACTATAATATATAGCTACCATACAAACTGACGGATCAAAAGCACGTCTTTGTATGAAAAACTATTTTATTTAACAAGATATCTTTGTAATATTTGATATGATATTTATGGTAAAAGCATAGCTACAAATTCCCAAAAAAAAATTTCGCAAATCGGTCCACTATAGCATATAGCTGCTATACAAATTGATCGTTAGAAATCATGTCTTTATATGAAAAACTTTTTTATTTGTTAAGATATCTTCACGAAATTTGGCATACATTATTGTTGGAAACAACTGTTCAAACTCCGGACATATTGTTTAGATCGGACCACTATAGCATATAGTTGCCATACAAGCTGACCGATCAAAATAAATATATGGCTTTTTTATACCCAATTTATGGTTAAGAAATGCACCCGTTAAAGGTATTCTAGCTTGTTTTTGTTTATGTTTCTAATATTTTCCGATTAAATAAAAAATTTTTGCGGACTTTTGCTTACATTTGACTGAGAATCACTATTTATACCTTTCATTCGAAACCTATTGGCACGAAAATCTCCAAACGAATTACCGTTTCTAGCATGGCAAACCAAAGAAGGTTTTCCACAAGGCATCATTATTAATTTGCGTTGCCAGCTCTGCAGTTTTCTACCGAATTAGCGTAATTACATTAACCCCTACTTGACTCAGTGCGGCATGCGGGGCGTATGAGTAATTAATGTAAGCACATTTTTCTGTACTTACTAAGTTTATTTAATAAGCGTTACGCGCTATTGCTTCCCCTCAAACCTCATCACAACTGCGTTTTTCTGCTAGTGGCAAACTTATAATAATTAAAAGCCGGCAATTCAGCTTTTCAATCATTTCAACTCAGCTGAGTACACTTTTGCGCTGTTATGCTTTCAACTTTGCTGCCGCCATCGCTGAAATTATTTAATTTATTAACATTCGCTCGTGCTGTTCGCCCTCTCTACTGCACTCGCTACTACTTCATTGATTCTTTCAGCTTGCCACCGGCATCACTCTCGTTTGTACTGCAACGGCAAACCAATCACTCAAACTTTTTGCTTTGCATGCAATCTTTTTACGTTGAAAATGTGAAAAAAAGTGCGCGAGTTGTTCAAATTCATTGGCGCCCTGTTGACTCACTCACTTACTGCAAGCACCGTCCGCTCGGCTGGCAAGGCAGCGTCGAGCAAATGCGCAGTCGGCGGTCCTTTCAATGCCAAAGGACATGCAAAATGCGCGCTGGGAAATGACAGAGAGTCAGTCTTTGGCATTTTGTCATTTTTATTATTTTTGCTATTTGTTTTCATTGTTTATTCTCTTGTATGGTTATTTAAATAGTGCAAACATATTTATTTATTCATTTTATGATAGCCTTTTGGAGGCTTGATGACACATTTTTTGTGTGTTGCGTTTTGCTGTTGTGCTGGAATTGTTTACTGTTGACATTTGCTTAACTTTTTTCGTATATTTTCGTGCTGGATATCAATAATGTAGTAATATGAATTTATTTTTTAAGATATATTTTCAAACCTTGATCGAAATGTATTCAGCCTGTCAAGTAGACAGAAAGAAACGTGTGAAATTTTTTTCTCCTCAAAACGCTGCTCAGTTGTCGTAATCGCCGTTAACGGACCACTATTACCTATGGCTGCCATACAAACTGAAGGATCCTCTTAATGTTTTTGTATAGAGAACTTCCTTATTTTACAAGATATCTAGACGAAATCCGGCAAAGACTAGTTCGCAAAGCAATGCTACAATCTCCGAATAAATTTTTTCAAACAAATTTATCCGAATGAATAAATTTTTTCATACAAACTTATCGATGGGAACCAAGTTCTCGTGTAGAAAACTTATTCATTTTACAAGATAACTCGACAAGATTTAGCATAGATTATTGCCATAAACAATTCTATAATCTGCCAAGAAATTTTTCAGATCGGACTACAATAGCATATAGCTGACATACAAATTGACATATCAAAATGAAGTTCTTGTATATGAAACTTTTTATTTAAAAAGATATCCACACGAAATTTAGCATAACTTATTATCTAATCCAAAGGTTTAATCTCCAGAGAAATTGTTCAGATCGAATCACTATAGTATACAGCTGCTATGCAAACTGACCGATTGGAGTCAGGTTCTTGTATGGAAAACAAGCTATCCTCAAGAAATTTGGCATATATTATTTTCGAATACATGGCTACCATCTCCGAAGAAATTATTCAGATCGGACTACTATAGCATATGACTGCCATACAAACTGATCGACGAAAATCATGCCTTTGTATGGAAAACTTTTTGATTTGACAAAATATTTTCACGAAATTTCGCAAAAATTAATTTCGGAGGCATAGCTACCATCTCCGAATATATTGTTCAGATCGGATCACTATAGAATATAGCTGTCGTACAAACAGGCAGTTATAAATCAAAATAAATATTTTTTCCTGCTTCAAAAAATTCACACGCCAGTTTTTTTTTTTTTGTTTTTAAGTAATTTTTGTTATTGTAAT
>NW_017535518.1:115450-116741 GCF_001853355.1 Bactrocera latifrons
AAAAAAAAAAAAAAAAAAAAAAAAAAAAAAAAAAAAAAAAAAAAAAAAAAAAAATAAGCACATATAAACATACGTACATATATATGTACATGTGTAAATGGACATATGTATAAATACAAAATTACATAAATGTATGGACATCATGCGAACAGGTATGATATTTTTAGTTATTATTTTTTTAATCTTTTTATTATTTTTTGTTCACAATCACACAACTGACATTCGGTTTAAATTTCCCGTCAGTTCCAGCGAAAAGCTCATCGATTGCACATAGCAACCTATACCCAAATATACATACATATGTATGTCTGCCTCGTTTATATACATACTAAGCCGCAGCGGCCTTGTATCGAGTGCGTCAACGTACTCGGTGCAAACAAATAAAATATCCACTAGATATATGCTTGCAAGCACACACATGAGTAATAATCGCATAAACATACTTGCAATATCTACTTCTAACCTGTCAAACAAAGAAAGCGTGTGTGTGTGGGCGCCGCTTATCGTCAAGTGAGTTGTAATCATAATGTGAACGCCTGTTTTCCAGCTAAAACTATAGTGAACTTGAACTTTTTTCTCGCTCAAGTTTATGGCCATGTTTTGGTGCGTAAATACATATATAAACCTAACTACATAATCATATCATTCGTATACACAGATAGTTATGCTTTACGGCAGTGAAAATTTAGTGCCATGCCGGGCGACAGGGCGTATGAGTGATATGCGCTGATAAGCAGATGCCACGACTTGAGACTCATTTTATGTTGTTTGAGTGGAAATATGTGGCAGTTATGTAAAAATGTTACAGCACACATATATGGAAGCACTATAAACATGCATATGTCAGCATGACAAATATATAAGCACAAGCACTACACTTCACTTAAGTGATCATAGTCCCTCGCGAATCAGAAAAACTGCATTTCTGGGTGAATTTTTTTTAAGAATATTTTTTGTAATAAATAAACAACAATAGTACACATTTATAGAATTAAATGTGCCTTTATAATCGGTGGTTTCTGAAAACTTTTGGGTTTCCCCTGATCACGTATGTAGTGGTTCACCTTCGAAAAAAGGTGTCTGGCGATGAGAATAATTTTTCTATTTTTATAGTCATATCTACAGAACTATTTTCTGGAGCAGCTTCAGATTAAGAGAATATTCTGAAATAAGTGTATGTTCAAGCAAACAAAAATATTTGAAATTCACAAAGTGATATGTGATATAACCTCTTAAGGTGTATTCTTATCTAAAGTAAAAATAAAATATTTTTTAACTTGAAAAATTTCTA
>NW_017535518.1:117132-143589 GCF_001853355.1 Bactrocera latifrons
TTTAAACTTTTTTTTTTAAATAATAACAAGTTTTTTTCGAAATTAAAATTATTTCCGGAATATTTCAAGTTCTATAATACCGGAATACCTGAAAATCGTAAAGAGCTTCTTTATAGCCATTGCGATATTATCGTTTTTGGCCTTGAAATTGATTATGAGTAGAGTCAAGTGACAAGTTTTTTAAGAACTCCACTTTATCAGCTGTTAATTTTTTATTTCTTTATTTTTATTTTATGATATTTTCTTAATTTTTGACAGTTTTGATTTTTGTATTTCAGGATTTTTTCTGTATTCTTCTAATATCTAATAAAAAAATGGATGGCAACAATATTAATTTCATTCATACCAATTTTTACTAAACTTCAAAAGTTACCTAAATTCATAGCTCTACACTAGAATACCCCCTTAATTGCGCATTAAACTCGATTTTCAGCTCAGTAACCATAACTTGTTGTTTTTGCTCACTTTCCAGTACTATCTCGCATGTACATAGCTTGCGGTTAATATCGATAAATATGCACTCATTTCTATCATAAAACCGTCATTTGTTGTTCATGTAACAATGTCATAAGCGCTATCTTAACGCCCACTGGCCTTTGTGTCGCCTATCGAAGTTCAATAAATCGTACATATTTATATACTATACTCGCATATGTGTTTTACAAAGCAAAATTTTATCAATTTGCACTCTGTCCACTTTGCGTTCATAAATACACCTATCATTCGAAATCGAAGCAATTTTAATCGCTGCTGTCGCGTGCGATAAGCGAAATGCCTCGCGCTAACTGCAAACCAACCAGTTTACTTATATTATAATTAACAATTTTATTTTATTTTGTATGTATTTGCTTGATTTATATATGTACATTTATTGCACTCTTTGGTACTTGTGTTTATGTTTAGTCTGTTCGCCTAAGCCAAGTGAGTGACAGTGATAACGCGCTCCCTCGCTCGCTGATAAGATTGCGTTGGCGTATGATTTTGTTTGTGTGGTATTTTTTACTTTTTTTTTTTTTTTTTTTTTTTTTTGKTTTTTTTTTTTTTTTTTTTTTTTTTTTTTTTTTTTGCAACGGCGTTCGTTTTATGATGTTCTTGTGTTAATCTATTTTATTTTATTTTCATTTTCGTGACTGCGAGCAAAAAGTGCAAGCTTTGTGTAGTATTAACTAATTATTACCACTATCTGTGACTCTTAGTTCTTCAAAATCGCTTTTCACGGAAAATATTAATTCGTAATTAAAAGATATTGTATATATAAACACAGATATACTCGGTCCTATATAATATGCACATATATAAATGTATTTTTATTCTTTTTTGTACCCTTATATATTTCAACTTAGCTTAATACCATTTGGAGTCATATTTTTAATTTAATCTATTATTTCATTTATTTTCAGGTAAGCAAAAATAGAGCTATCTTGGCATACATAAATATGAATATAGAAGAAAGTATAATAATTGGTAAGTTTAAAACTTAAGCACTTAATTTTAACATTTTTCAGATTGTTTAAATATTAAATTAGTGCATATTTATGCGTATATTTTTCTTCTCATCAACTTAGAAACTAAAAAATTTTTAAGTTGAATTTACCATATGATCAAATTTGACCCGGACTAACAAAAATACACATTTTCTAGTAATTAAATAACCGTAGATTTATGTATGTATATTTAATTTTATTTTCTTCAATTAAAAAAATTTATTATTTTTGTATACCCTCGGATCAAATTTGACCCGGACTGACAAAAAATTCGTTTTCAAATATTTAATTAACTGTAGATTTGTGTACTTATATATTTTTTCATTTTCATTAATTGAAAAAACTAAAAATTTTATTTGTTGTGTACATCATGTGATCAAATTTGACCCGGACTGACATGAAAACTAAATCAAATATTTAAATAACTTTTAATTTAGGTATATATATTTTTTTTCTTATCAATTCATTTCAACCCTCTGATCAAATTTGACCCGAAGTGGCAAGAAATACATTTTTAAATATTCTAATGCAAATCTCTATTATCGCCATGAAAATATGCACCTACGCCAAAACCAGCCAGCTAAATGAATATAATTTCCCTCCACCTGTTATATGGCCGACTGGGCTGGCCTTTTCTGCTAATTTTAGTTTTTTTTGTTTTTTATAATTTCTAGAGTGGCCAGTTTCGACGTTTGCAGAATGAAGAGGCCTCAGCTACTTGAAGCATCTATTTTGTGGCAAAACATTAACCAAAATGTGTTGAGTCGATCCCAAGCAGATGTTGAGATGCTCTGCTGCTCCTCAGATCTCAATACGACGATCTTCAAACACTGTTGCTTTAACATTTTCCATGTCATCGTCATTAACAGAGATTGATGGACAACTCACTAAAAAGCCTTTTTTTAGAGGAGTTAATTGAACAATTAACATGCCTTTGTTCGACTAAAACGTTAATTTTTATTGATCTACCACACAAAATGATAATTTTATTTTCTTGCAATAATTCTTAATAGACCTCCATTCAAATTGAAATGAGAATGTAAGTCTGCGGGTTGTTGTCCACACTGTAAATGTGACTGTTTCTCATTCTGCAGGTTGTTGTCCATACTGTAAACTTGTCTGTTTCTAATTCTGTGATTGATGTCCGCTTGGACATTACTCTATTCAAACAGAGTAAAAATTGCCAAATTTTCTAGTTGATACTTCAAATCATATGAATGAAGATCTACACGACCGAGAGAGAAGTGGAAGAGAAAAATGAGGGTGCAATAAATTTAATAAAACACAATAGTCTTTTGAGGTAAGCCACCTCGACACTAAAAGTTGACAAAGGTGGATCATAACGGTTCCCGGGGAAAGTGTTTCTTTGATAATAAAATAAATACACTTGTATCAACATTGGTCTGATTACTCGCAATATTTCCATACATCTTATAGAGCGGTCTTCGTCCTTTCCTTCCAATTGACCTTATACAACATATATTGGCCAATATGTGACGCTTCTGAACACAATTAAGTTGGCGTGGGCAAACATCCGGTTGAATTTACTCCCTGTATATTGGTGATATCACCAATTAAGAGTCATAGAGTATCTTTGTAGTTAAAATATATAAAATCGTAGGAAAACTATTCACTGATCTCATATAAGTCAAAAACCTTTGTACCTGAAGGTATTGATGACGGTATTTCCTGCAAGTTGCAAACATATAAAATGTTCGGTTACAACTTGGCTCTTCCTTACTTGTCTATAATATTACTGCTTTCTGACAACATAATGCCTCTTCTTATCTCTCAATTTAGCCTCTTCGCGCAATTTCGCAATTTGCACTCACTTATCATAATCAACTGTTGTTCTGTTCTAGTAAAACTTCACCATAAAGCCCCCCACATACTTCGATCAATATATACAAAACCATATTTATAGCCTTGTATTCGCCCTAATTTCTACACTATATCTTTTATTTTCACTACATCAGATAACATTTAATTCACTTTTATGCGAATTTCCTTTGTTTTTATTTTACACACAGTTTGTGTATATTTTTTTGCGCTTACGTGCCTTTGTGCTTTTCCGCTTAGTGTGTTTATTGTTTTTATTTACAAATTCTTTTCTTCTCGTACTTTTTTCTACATTCTTGTGTTTGCTTTGTAGTTGTTTTTGTTTTTTTTTGTTTTTGTTTTTTTGTGCTTTTTATTTTTTTTGCGATTTTTTGTCATTGTTTTTGCTTCGATTTTGCCTGGTTCGATTATCGGCCGCCTTTGCCTATCTGCCTGCTAGTTTCGCCAATGTTTGCTCATTCCGTTAACCATATCGACACACAACGGACGGATCGGTTTGCCATTGCCTGCGAACATCTGTTTTTTCGATATTTACACGAGTGTGCATTCTAAATATCATTGTGTTCTGTTGGCTAGCGCTGACGATCGTGCGTCTGGCTCGCGTTTGTGGCGCAAACAAGTTGAGTTGCGCGAAAATCAATAAAAACGCCGTAAAACAAATATATTTTGTTAATTTTAATGTCGCCGATTTTTTCGCGTTTTTCGTGCTAATTTCCTGCAACTTTTTTATTGCATTTGCATGTTTGGTGTGTAAAAAGTAGCTGCAGCCGTGTGCATTTCTCGTTTAATGAAGTCATTAAAAGTTGAAAACGTCAGCAAAGTGCAAAACAATTGTCTGAAATTAATGACTATTCTGTGCGCGCACACACACGTGTGTAAATTTAAGCAGTTTCCCAATAGTAATATTTTTGCCACAATTAGTTCAACTTACTAAAATAAAATTATATTAAAATTAATACAAAATTATTTTGCAAGTCTGACATGTGCAGTATTTCAATCATGTGAAGTGTTATATTTGCTTTTAAAAAGCAATTGTGTGAAAAACGAATAATAAAACCGAAAAGATTGTAAAATTTACGATCCAGATAATGTACATCACGTTTCAGATAACGTTAAATTGAATAATAATGAGTGTTTAGTAAACTTCTTAGAAAATATTCTACAAAAAAAAAAAAATTCTTCAGTTACTCAAATACTGAGTACTGAATAATACTTGAATATTATTGAAATAATTTTTGCAAAGCAAGTTATAAATACAAAAATAGATTTTGTGTAGTATGAGTTCATTCAGACAGCTCTATAGGTACAACACTGCATTTAATTAGTGCAACACTGATTTTAATTACCAGAAAAAACTGGTGAGTTGAGAATAATATTGTGAAATAGTTTATAAAAATTCAAGAAAGATACAATTTACGTATTATTGACTCAAGTGCGTGAAAAGTATCTAGTTTAATGCCAGTACACGAACATAATTTCAACCTGCTTAATATTGTCTAATAAAAATTTTTTAACAAGTCAAATATGTCAAATATGATGGTCAACTTTAGTGTTGAGCTGTATAGTCGAAGCTACCCAGAACCATATCGTCGTCTTGCTTATAACTCGACTCCTCCATTTTGGCTTCAAAATATTTTTTTTCTTTTTATACTTACAGTGAAAAATTTCCTAAAAGCGTAAATTAAAAACATGTCGGGAAACAATTGAAGAATTTCCTAATGGAGTAAATTGAGAGCATAACTGAAAATCATTTGAGGCAATTGTTAACTGAACCCCTGAGCTGTTGAACCCAATCATTTAAGCTGACTAAATCAATACTCCAGAAGAGATGAGTAAACGATTTGCTATTTGACATATTTGAGGGCATGTCCGAAAATCATTTAAGACAATTAAATCTTAAATTTAGTCAATTAGATACTGAAGTCAATGCATTAAACTTATGCCATAAGTGTATGAGAGGTAATAGAACAAACAAGTAACTTATTGACTCTGAAGTAATTTAAAGCAATTAAGTGTTAATTTAAACTTAGGTGCTGATCAATAAAGCTTGCACGATTAGTATACGACAGTTTATAGAGAAAACTTATTGACTAAATTAAAGCTATGTCTGAAAAGTATTTAAGCAATTAAGTTTTAACTGAGTCACTGAGTTATGAAATACATACGTGCAATTAAGCTCATACAATTAGGTAAAAATAGTTGATAAAACAAATACTTTGCAAATTCACTTAATTAAGTACGTACATATCTGAACAATTTTTCAGGTAGTCAATCGTTTCTCACTAATGTATGGATTTAGTTATGTTATTAGCTTTCGAAATAGACAAATGCGGCAATTGAGCAAAAATTAATTAATAAATTGCGACATAATAGAGCAAATAATTACGTTTAATTGCCTAATTAAGCTTTTTTGTCTAAAAAGCATCTGAGCGTATTGTTACTTTGCTAAATATACTCAATTAAGCTTTCACCATAAGTTAAGATAGATGCTAGAATATATAATTTGCGAATTGACTAAATTAGGAATATATCTGAAAAATTTTTAAGCTTTTTGTTGCTAATTGAGTGTCTCTGATGGGTTAAACGCACTCAATTAAGATATATAGTTAACTTTCAATAGGTGATTAAGCAAGCAATTTGTTATTGCCTAATTTAAATGTTTGCCTGCAACTCCTTTGGACCAAATAAATATCGAACACCGCCACTGAGTAGTGGAACAAACTTACTTATGATGACAAAATTAGTTCTTAACGGTTCTGAAAATACAAGCTAATTTTTTTCAAGTGGAATTTAAGGAAAACTTTTTTTTATTAAATTCTGAATACTGATCATTTCCGGTTACTTACGAAAATCACACTTTTTTGTTTTATACCCCGGCTTTACAAACAAGCCATATTTTTCATATGTGTCGTCGCAATCATTAATACCCTTTTTAATTTCCAGTCTTTTCGATATTAGCTCGAATGTTGCTACTATTTGTTTACCAAATTTTTTAAAACTATTTTTTCAATTTAATTCAAATTGTTTGACAATGTAACTTGCTATTTAATTAATAAAAATTCATACTTTTTAGCCAAAAAATTTTTTCAATTGACCAAGTTAAAAAAAGTTTAAACAAAGTTTCTAATTGACTAAATTAAGAAAAAAAAATATACTAATTGACTAAATTAAACAAATTAAAGAACTCTAACTGCCTAAATTTAGCAAAATTAAATAGTTTTAAATTGATTAAATCAAAAAAATGTAAACAGAAAAATACTAACTGACAAAAACTGAACAAATTTAAAAATTGTAAATTACTAAATTAAGACAAGTTATATATTTTTTAAATTGACTCAATTAAGCAAACTAGTATAAAAATTAGAAATTTTAAATTTACTTTTTCGCAACTATTTTTAATAACGTTGGAAAATATTTTCTTATATTCTTTTCTTTCTTTTTAACATATATTTTTCCCCTATGAAATAAAAATATTTCGAATTTCTTTTGTTTTGTAAAATGATAAAAAGCCGACAGTCAAAAATTCAGAATGACGAAAGATTTCTGTCAAGGAAGTTTATTAGAATTCGTTCAAGCTAAGACAATTTGCAGCCATTTGAAATGCTATCAAACCATATAAACTCATAATTGGCCTAATTACATAGACATTCAGTCATATTGAAAAATATTTACATCCTTGATCTAAAAAAACGCTCTAAAAAATTTCCAAAAAATTTGCAAAATTTTAAATTTTCAAAAATGACACTGACCCAAAATAGCTTTAGAAATATGCTAAAAAATGCTCAATTACTTTCAGATATATTTTCTCCAAAACATTGTATCTCGCACATTCCCATCGTTTCAAGGCCAATTTGCGCATATGAGTAGATAAAACCTCTCCACAATTTGCTTAAAACATTCATTACTTTGCTTTGGTTGCCTTTAGACGATGAAAATTTGCTTCGGCAGCCACTGAATCGCATAAAGGATAGCTGCTGTGCAACATTACTCTGTATGTATAACAGTATGAGCCCTTTTGCATGTACTATGTTTCCCTTTATATAATATGCAGTATGTTTCAATTTATTTGTATGTATGTATGATTCTCAAGTCCCTTATTTCACTTTCACGCTGTTTGCCAATGCAAGAAGTGAATTATTTTCATTTCCTTTTTTATTGCTACCCCATATTCTAAATTTAAGCACTCGCAATTATTTTCACGAGCACAATTGCTCAATAAAAAAGCCTCAAATTGAAATGGCAAATTCGAAATGTATTTTTTATGTAAACATGGCCTGACATACATACCTACATAGCTGTATGAATGTTGAGAGCTATTAACGTTATATTTCAATTTGACTGTGAAGTTTGTACACGAAAGGGTTTATTTACTTATTTAAGAAGGGACAAGAAGTAATTAAAAAAAATGAAGACATAATGTAACACCCAATATCTTGCCGGCTGTGGTTCAAAACTTTCGCTAAAAGTTCATATTATAATATTTACCAAATCTAATCCAACTTAAGTCAGATTTCTTAGCGGTTAAGGAAGAGTGAGGACGAGAACAATTGCTCAAGGCATATAGTTTAGCGAACTGTTGAAGGTCTAAGTTCTTAGGTTAGCTTTGAATACCAAATAAGCAGTTCCTCACCCTGACCAACAACTGAAGAGGACCCGGCCTGGAAGACCAGAAACATCCTATGAATCTTCGGTGAAAATGTGAATAGTTGCTTATCATTCACCATCCCCAATTGGCTGCCCTGAGAGAAGAAAGCCCAGATGGCAAACTAGAAATGCAAACAACAAAGTAGTTTCACGAAAACTATTTTAAAGAAACGTGCTGATTACAGCGCCAGCAATTCCCACCACTTCTCATCTTCTAACCCGATCAACCTTCTCGATGAAGCGGTAGACAACTTTTAAAACTTTGTAAACACTTTTAATGAGTTTGCGCGAAGTTTATAGAAATATTTCGCACATATTTTGTACCTTAAAAGCTCACAAGCAATAGGATATTTTCTAAAGTTTCGAAACGTAAGGCAGTCAGAGCAGATATAAATAACATAAGCTAACTTTTTATTGTTGCATGTTGCTTTTAACTTAAGCAGAAACTGGTTTAAAGTAAAAGTTACTTTACACATAAAACATAAAAATAAAACACATAAAAATATTTAATATTGCTACCGTTACAGTAAAAGTATGAACAAATTGCGTGCTTTCCATAAATATACTAAAGTCTTTCGCTTTCAATCGTCGAAAATCTCGACACACCACTTGCCCAGTAACCTTTTAAGATTTTGCCAGATATTTGCGCTTGCAATTTTGCAAATTTGTCGTCAGTTGCAAAGCTTCAATAGTACAACGGATTTCCTTAGCATTATCCTTGGCAAAGAAATTGTTTACAAAATGAAGTGGAAGGAATCTGTATGCAACTCTGCACACATACACACGTCTTTTTTGTGTTGAAATATGATCTGCTCTACTGTTTCGCCACAATTTTTTGGCAAGCATTTGAATGTAAAGGCTGATGTTGCCACAGCGCCACAGTTGCACACTGCCTTTATGTACTTTTAGATATATATACATATATGTATATTACATTTGTACTCTATTGTTCTTTATACCACTCTCTTCTTTCTCCTTTTTTGATTCCTTGCTCAATAGTCGCAGAGACTCTGTGTCACCTGGCCAAATGCCAAGTTGCGAGTTTGCCCATTACAGTTACTAAATGTGTGGCAAATGCAAAAATATATACAGCTATAAATATACTAAGGATATATATAGTGTATATATATATAAGTTCTATATATCCGCAAGTCTATTTAGAAAGTAAAGTACGAAAAATGTGCGACAATGCGCGCTGCTGCAAAAGGATGTACAAAATTTTAACAAGCAACTCATTAAGAACAGTTAAATTTGTGGCATTAAATTACTGTTATGTAACTCGATAACCGTCATTTCTTGTAATCTTATAGCAAACAACTTAATCTTAAGGCCTATGGCAATAATTTTTGTTAAAAACTTCAATAATTTCGCGAATATTTTTATATAAATTTTCTTTGGTGAAATAATTCAGAGGTGTGTTTGCGGGCCTTACGGCCACTTGTGAATTTAAAAAATCGAATTTTGTGTTTCATATATTATATAAATCGAATGTATGTTTATATGTATACTCCGAAGAAGTCGGCTCGGCAAATAGTTTCGCAGATATTAACGTCTTTGTAAGATTTTTTTTAACCTAGTCTAAACGCCTCCCAAAATTTTAAGCGCATTTTTCTCGACACTCTCTCTAGAGTCGATAAGGAAAATTTCACTGAAATGCCTCCCAAAACTTTAAACGCATTTTGCTCGAAACTGTCTTAAGAGTTGGTAAGGAAAACTTCTCTGAAACGCTTGCCAATTCTTTAGAACTTCTCTGAAACGGTCGTCGAATCGCCTTGAAACTTTCAAACGACCTTCTGAAATATATTTGTCAGCTAATGATCGTAGGAAAAGATTTTCCATAATAAGATAATAATTTCGGTTTTCAAGCCACTATGAACTGTCAACTTTTTCACGAAATGTCTGTTTTCATAATTTTGCTTTTAGGTCGCCATGAAATTCAGAAAACTAAAGATTTTATAAATTACATTCTTTTAAAAATACTTAAAATAGTTCAGTTGCACTACATGTAAGTGCTCCGCAAACGAAAACGTAATAAACCGTTGCTTGCAACAAAGGTAACATTGTTTTATGTCGTATCAAGGTTTCCGATGAAAATTGGATAATCTACCGTTGAAGAAATCTTCAGCGAAGTAAGAGAATTTTCAGCCTAACTGAAAGACGTATTATCTTCGAAAAAATACTAATTAAATAAGTCTTATTGCCTTAAAATCCTCCAAAAATCAAGAAGGTTTTCAAGACATTATTAATCAATATTCGTAACGAAGAATACAATATTCTACCATGAATTAACTCTTTTGATGAACACTAGAACATCTAGCGTTAAAGAAATCTTCAGCGAAGTTAGAATGGATAAATAAATCACTTTATACTTATCAATATTTTAAAGTTTCTTAAAATAGTTAAGATGCACTACGTTCGATTGCACCATGTATCGAGAAGGTCTCACTAAATTCAATGAATCAAGAGTAGTAATGAAGGGCACACTATTCTGTAATAATTAAACTCTCTTGTTGAACACTAGAGCATCAAGCGTCAGAAAAATCTTCAGCGAAGTTAGAGAATCATCATCATTCCCCTCGAAAAACCACCAGTTCAATATATCAATACTGATATAACAGCTGTGTTTCACATTTGAACTCCATTTCATGCTGTTTTATTTAAGCGTCAAGTGTCTATTGGCTATTGGTAACTTTAGAAATATCTGTAGTATCCACGAGTTCTGTGCTAATTGCTTTCTAATTAAAAAAGCTGGTTAGTTGTGTTACTACTCATGTATTTCGTTAAAATTATCTAAACAACTATCTACTTTTTTTGGCGAATGAATCACAATCTATTTCCTTCATTTGCGCTCCATTATCTCAAAAAAGCTGCATTTATTTATTTAACTAATGTGAGGAAAATCAGCAACAACACATATCTCCAACTGATAGCAAACATTTTCAATTAAACATTGACGCGCGTATATTAATTTTTACTATGTTTTCGTTAGTCAAAGGGTAAAAAAACCTACAAAGTCAAACACATTTTCGTATGTTGGTATTCATTTTGGCATTTTGGCATTTTGGCCAACCTTTTTTGTTTGATTTTCCCGATATTCCATTACTTAGCCGATTAACTGATTTTTGGTGCGCATTTGGTTAATTGCGTACGCTTTTCCTAATGTTTTTGTAAATACTTATTTCCATTTTTTTTTTTTTTTGGTATTTTTCGTGTGTTGTTTTCTGATATTTTTTTATATTTTACGAAATTCTTATGGTTTTCCGATATTTTTGTGCTGTTGGTGTTTTATGTTCTCCGACATTTTTTGCTGCTGGTTAATTTATGCTCAATACATTTCATTGTTTATATTAATTTCCAGGCTACCAATCAGGCAAAAATAATTACTATAACAGCTAAAAGCAGCAGCCACAAAATTACTTGCTGACAAGCGAAGGAAATTGCGACAAACAGTGGGACAATAGTAAAAAAATTTGGGTGAAAAATATAATGGCAAAAAATTTGAAATAATGACGGATTAAATATATAACAAAAGTTTAAAAACTATTTGTTACTTAAATCAAAGACTAAAATGAAAAAAAAGCTCGAAATTCACTAGGGTTTAAATTCTCTAACTTCGATAAAGATATCTTCAAAGGTAGATATTCGAGCGTTCATTCATGGCCAGTATCGCCATAGAATAGTGTGACCGTCGCTGCTAGCTTTGGTTCAATGTGTTTAGTGATACTTTATCGGTTTGTGGAGCAGTCAAATGTAGTTTATCTTAACTATTTTGAGAACCTTTAAAATAATCTGAATTATAAAGTGAGTGAAATTATAAATTGACCAATTCAACTAGTACTTTTTTGAAGGTAATATTTAATTTAGTTATTGTTGATCATTATCTAACTTCTTTGAAGATTTCCATACCGCTAGATGTCCCAATGTTCAAACCAAGTACTGATTATTTATAAAATAGTGTGACCATCGCAGCTAGCATTGAGTCAGTGCGTTTAGTTAGTTCTTCTCGGTTTGTCGAGCAGTCCAATATAATGCTTTTGAAGTCTTTTAAGAGCTTTTAAAAGAATGTGAATTATAGAATCAGCGTACTGACTCTTGAAAGAGTTTACATAGGAACATATATTTTTTTGAACGTAATAGTTAATTTAGTTATTCTCAACAGTTATCTAGCATCGTTGAAGATTTACACGCCGCTAGATGTGCCAGTTCTTATAGCAAAGATTGATTCGTTATAAAATAGTGTAACCTTCATTGCTTGCATTGATTCAACGCGTTTAGTGAGACCTTTACAGTTTGTGAAACAGTCATTTTAAGATGCTTGAAAGCGACAGATTTATCTTTCCAAAGGAAATCATAAATCAAAGTTATGAAGACATAACTACAAAATTATGAAAACATATCTTTCTAAAAGTTAGTAAATTTTTTTATTTCATAGTCCTGAGGAGAAATCAAAAATTATAGAATTGTGAAGAAATATTTAAGGCTAGAAACAAGTTCTTGGTATTTATTTGGAGCCCAAAAAGTACCCATGTAGTAATGCAAATATTTTGCAAAGTATTTAATTAATGTTTTAACGACTATTTTATTGACTTGAAGTTATATTAACAGCAGAAAACACACGTTTGGGTTGAATTTATATTATTCGAAATAAAAGCTACTCCATTTCCAAGATCCCTATTAAGCTTCCTAACAGGAACTTAAAATTTGATAGAGAATTATGTGAAAGAGCATTCTTTGAGATTTATTTCTTGAATATTAACCTTTTCAAATATTAGAATCGGCTAATGGAAGGTCGAGCAGCTTCAGTTCTTGCACAAGCTATATTTTAAAAAATATTTGAATGCAAATGAAATATAAACCGCATAAAAAACAATTCTATGTGGTTCGATCCATACCTACCACGTATTAACAAAGTATTAGTCATGCAATTCTTTCGAAGATTAGAGCAATTAGCAAAAGTTAATTTTATGCCAAAACAAGATACGAACTATAATACCCTTCATAGTTGTATTTCTTATGGCGTAAAATGGTATAAAAATATATTTATCTGCACTAGAGTGACCCTATAGTGGTCAACTCTCAGGGACTAGTTCACCCTTTATATACAGACACGACGACAACCTTTTTACCTTGTGTAGGGTATAATAGATATCAGAAAGCTTTCATTTCATTGTGACGACATGCATAATTGATAACTGCCTTGTATTGGCAACAAAAGTGTTAATTAAATGAGGCAGGCATGTGAGCTGTTAGCTACATCTTTGCGTAATGGCTAAAATTACACAATAACGTCATCAACTGGCATGCTGCTGCTCATCGTTGTACATATATGTCTACCTACAAAAGATTTGTATATAAATAGAAATGTACATGTATGCATAATAGATACTAAGCTCTAATATATACATATATATACTATAAATTTGAAATTTAGCTATACATTCTGTTTGCCAAAAAACAAAAGCAAACTCAAAGAACGAATTTGCCAACTGAAGCTACCAGGCTGTCAAACAGCGTCGGTAAATATTTTTTATTTGCTTGTGCCACTGCCAACAGCTGTGACACCTCATCAAATTACTTACAGTTGATGGAATTGGCATTGCATGACGCTGTTGGGGCGATCGATATGTTTCCACACGCATACCAATGCATGAATGTTATTGCATATATAACATATATGCTTTATGAGTGAATATTATATTATAATTTAGTATAACATGTTTACCGTTAACTTCAATGACCATTTACCACTTCAGCGTTATTTGCAGCGCCTACGATATAAGCACATACATACATTTCTTCTTTTAAACTAGGTTGAACATGTCTGCTTTTCAAATCATAGTAATTTTATTGGTTGTAATTACATTGTCCAGTCGTTATGCTGTGGGTGGGACCGCTTACTGCTAATGACAATAGCAACAATTTACTCAAATTGCATTTGCATGTCGAATGCCGTTTTATCATTTCACATGCTATGCTTCATGAAATCGGTTCTGGATCAGAACCTTTTATTACTGACAAACTGTCATGCGATCTCTAATATATATTACATGGAATTAATGTCCCATACGACCTACCAGAAAATTTTGCTTGAGATCATCACCGATTATATAATTAGCTTCTAAATTTCAGGAAATTAATGTCCCATACTGATCTATCAGAAAATTTATATTGCCCGATTTATCACTCCCATTATCTAAGAGGACTCTTTAGTTTCAGTAAACCAATGTCTTATACTGACCTACCAGAATTATTCTCTTGCAATCTCCTTCGATTATATAAAAACATCGGATTACCAACGCTTGGGAACGACGTGTGAGACACTGATTTGCGCCTTCACCACACCACCGGCACTTCTTTGTCTCAAAGTGGATTCAAATTTTTCCATTAGACGCTCAGTTGTTGGTCTGACGATTATGACGACCATAAATTGGACGTAACGCTCTTAAAGTGGTCGCCACTGACTCCAAATTTCGGTAGTAAATTTTAATAATTTGAACTCGTTGTTGGATCGTATATCTTTCCATGATGAAACGGCAATCCTTACTGAAGAGAAACGTCAAAAGAGCGGAAAAAATATGACGTGATTGCTGTCTCTATCGGTCTACTTCCCTATTGAAAAAATTCGTTATAAAAGTCTCCCATGTAATAAAAGTAAATCTCGATTAACACTCAACGCATAATCTGTCACAAATTGTATAGATCCTTATGACAACTCTGGTTCATTTTATAAATATATGTTCTCCAAAATAATTTTATTTTTATACACTTTTATAATTAATTTGATGTAGTTAAAATTACCAATATGTAGCTTCTGCTGTCAGCTGTCATATATGTGGCAACTGTCACTTATGTAGTGAGCTGTCGCATAGCTGCCAACTGTCAGACGAAATTCGAAATTCTTTATCATTAATGTTACTGTCGCGGACACAGAGCTTTAAACCATTGTCAGTAGTAAGCTGTCAGTTATGCTGTCAACTATTCCGTACTTCAACTATTCACTACTCTGATATTCCCAAAGAAAAGTACATGTACTAGTTTACTATATATTTTTTCATTCCTAATAATCTCAAATGGAAATATATTTCTATATATTTTCTATCAGTTTGGAAAATATAATATTTATTGATATACTTTATTAAATTTGTAAATATTATATTATTATTTTCAAAGCTTTCGTGCGCGCGAAATTAACTTTTACTACGTGCACCGGAGCCAACTATTTGACATATAGGCGGATATGTGGCATATATATATATATAATATATATATTACCATACACTCCTATATAAAGGTATCCACAAAACTACCCACAAATACTTATATCCTTAAATTGTCTGCAAAATTGTGCAGCACTCAGCTAACAGCTGACTTGTTGCCGCGACGTCAAGCGCCAGTTAAGTGATATTTTCGAAACAAAGCGCCCAAAAGTATTCGACTTCCGCCAACTTCTCTCCTTAAGGCACATAAAACAACTAGCTGTAGCATAACAACAGGCGTGTAGGCACATTTCAAATATTCTTGCACAAAAAGTGGTATGGAAACTTGCGCTATCATAAATGCTGCGCTGCAAAGCAAAGTTTATGGTCGTGGGAGAACCACGACGTGGGAGTCCTTTACGTCGAGCAAAAGTGAAAGGCGAAAGTATGCAAAGATGCAAAGTTCAAACAACAGCGCATAGTTGACTTTTAGGCGCTTATATAAATAAATAGAATTTGCGTGCGCGTTTGCGCCTAAAAATAGACTTCGCTAGTTTGCATTTAGTACGGCTGCGATGCATGAAAACGTTCTTTGCGTCATAAGCAGGTGTGACTAAATGCGCTGGCAGGAATTTTAATTACTTTTACAAGTTTTTAAATGCGGGTTTAGTGTGATGTCGGTGGAAAAATAAAGAAATATGTGCAAGTAGAACTATTTTTTGTAAACTTAATTTATATTATTAGATATTTGAAAGAAAGTATGGCTTGGTTGTTAAGGAAGTATGACTAAGTTGTTTAAGCAGTGCTTTATATGAATATATGCTTTATCTTATGTATAGAAGATGCAGTGTCTTTAATGTCGGTATATATGTATACATTGTCTAATTATGACTTTCTTAATCGATTAAGTTAGTTCGACATTTTCTGGAAATCATTTTGAGGAATAATTCGAATTTTTGTCCACATATATATGTATACTATACTATAATTATCACAAAGCCATTCATACTCATTTACTTATAAAACCACCGACTGAAAGTCCGCATCACAAGGAATGCGGTAAAACAGTCGTTAGTGGTCGCTATGACTCGTCATCTGTTGAGAAAACGATTTAACAATTTTAGTCACCCATTAACTCTGGAACTCCTCTACCACTAACAATTAAATTTAGTTCATAACATAATCCCGACATTCTTTTGTTACATTATGAGAATGAACGCAATCGCGCTACAGCCACGCCTACTGCCCATATATCACAAGATTAATTTTCAATTGATTCTTTCAATTTACATTAGATAAACCACACTCAGACTGATCGTCCGTATCATCATCTGTTGAGAAAAGGATTTAACAAGGTTAGTCACCATATAACTAGAATTGGCTCTCTCTGACTTTAAGGTGACCTTTGCTAACTCGGGAACCTCTCGACCAGTAACAAATAAATTTGATTCGCAACATAATCCCGACATTCTTAGGTTACATTATGAAAATGCCCGCAATCGCACGACAGCCACGCCTTTTCCACGTAACCAAGCACCTGCGCAGACATCCATTCAAAACTTCACACACATAGCCTTTGCAAGATATGCCATCTTTTAGCAAAAAATTTCCGACCATTTGATTGGCATCGAAATTTTTGAGAACCCCAGATACCGAATATGTAGATCACAGTGCCTATGTCTGACTTTGTACTGCAAACTTTGAAATATATTAATGAAACTAAAGCCCGCCCCCCCCTATACCTGATAAATAATGTGCCTTTGTGTCAAAAATAGCTAAAATCGGGACAGTAGTCCCCTAGCCCCCATATACCTAAAATACAAATTTTTGAAATTAACGGTTACTTTATAGGGTATATATCGGTCAATTAGTGGTTTATTTTGAAAAAAATGGTATGACACTCTCCTATTATAATTGGCAATATTTTTGTAGGTGCGGTTTTCACAACAATCCTAATCGATGACGGTACTCTTCACAACCCTCACATCCTTCGCATAATGCAAATTTTGCAGCGTAGGCCCTTAATGGCTTTCACTGCAAACTGTGTAGGCATTTCTGCTTTACTCCATATACCGAGTGACGAAGCCTTTAATTATTGCTACAAAAGCCGTTATTTAACACTTAATGGCTGGCACTGTTCATACTCGTATTGATAATTGTAGGCGTTGAAAATTGCTGCACGGTCTCCGTTCGCTGAGAAAACATTAAAGGAGCGTTAGTTGTTATTGTTTTTCATTACATTACTTTACAATTATTTCATAATTAAATTTTTATTTTTGAATAATGCCGGTAAATCTTATTCTTACATACGTTCAATTCTACGCCCGCACTGTTTTCCACCACGCGCTTCTACACATCATTGCCTATCTCGATACCTCTTTCTTGCTTACGTAGGACACTCAGCGCCTGGCAGATCTTACATATGTGCATTCTTTTAGTGGCAACATAATATCTAAACCTTGTACCACATATGCCCATCCATCTACTTCAATCTTCACCTCTCTTTCTCTCCTCTTAACTCTTTTACTCTTTTCATCAGCGTTCTTGGGCAATTTGCTCTGTCATTCAGCCGCAATTTATAGTCGTCTCTGCGACACAATCTCACACCACATCTTCCATACTTCACATGTTTGTGTGGGGTCTGTGTACCTAGGTGTATTCTTTCCCTTGCAAACTTTCGCTGCAAATTTTCGCTTGAATAATTGTTGATCCTTTGCATATGCAGGCGGGTGCCCCCAATTGTTTGCATTTAATCCTCATGGGTGTAATTTGATATGCTCCACTTTGTATGCAAGTTTTTGCACAAACTTCGGTTGAAGGTTACAGCATAAATTTGCAAAGCTTTTCGTGTGTGTTCGGCTTTTGTATTTCTTCTTAGCTTTCAAGTCAATTTTGCAACGAACTTAATTTTCTAAAGTGTGTTTTCTTTTATCCCTTACAGGCATTCAATTGTGCATCTCAGAGACATATTAACATGCATACAACCACAACATTGCGGAAATGGTGAGTAACTGGAAAAATTGCCTATATTTTAAACAATTTATATATAACATACTTAGTTTGGTTAGTTGATAAAGTCTTATTTTCTGATATTTATGGGATTGGGACCAAACTGGACCGTCTTGGATAGTAGATCTGCTCAGAAGTGATGCTCATTTTTTAATAAACCTTTATTTTGCTCTGAACAGATATCCCCATCTGTTGAGCTTATTTGTTGAAACCAATAAATACCGATTGATCATAATCCCGCCCTTTTATGAAGAACTTTTTTATTGAACGAGATTTCTTCATGAAATTCTTCAAAGTTTTTTGCCCAAGGCAACCCTATAATGTACCAACATATTGTTCAGATTGGATGTATGCTATAGCTGACATACAAAATGCGTTATCAAAATCAAGTTAAAAATCCTTTCATATACTATACATACATATATTATTTTATGAAATTAAAACCTTGAAAGGTGGCAATCTCTGTGAAAATTTAAAATAAAAGGTTATAAATAAATAAAATTAATTTATGAAAAAGGAGTCCTACGATAGCTTTGTATAATAAAGTTAAACATTTATTTGAGGATAGAGAGTTACCACCTGTTTGAATTAGTAGATTTTATTGGCATATATCTTATGAAGTTCTAGAAACTTTTAAAAGTTTTCAGATTGACTTCAGCGCAAATTTTTTTGTTTTACCACCTTTTTAATATTTAAATTTTAATGATATTTATAATAGTTTGTTTTTGCGATTTTAGAAACTTTAAAAAGTCTTTCGATAGTTTTGCATAGTAGAGTTAAAAAGTTGTTTGTAGATTGAGAGTTTCCAGCTGTTTAAAATTATGAGGTTTTCCGAAGTTTTAAGATTGATTTAAGTTCAAAATTTTTTTTGGGGTTGCCACCTGTTTAAAAATTAAATTTTAATGAAACAAATTTTACTAAGTATAAAAACTTTAGTCTTAAAAAGAGAGACAAAATATTTTTAAAGTTGCCACTTGCTAAATTTTTTTTTTTTCTATCAAATGGATGGAATGTTGGGATAAGAACATCAAACTCAAAGCCTAAAAAATTAAAAATTTAAATTTTTTAATTTAATAGGGATTTGTAATCTCTTATTTTTAAAAAATCGTTCGAGTTTACAACTTTTTAGTTCTGCCACTTGTTTAATTCTTTTCATCAAAAATCTTTATATCAATGTATGTATGTATGTATATTTAATATATCAATAGTCTTCGTTCGTTTTTAATTTAAATTTTGTTTACCCGTTGAAATATTCAATTGAAAAAAGTAACTTGATTTGAAATTAATTAAATTATAATTAAACCCCAAAATCATTATTTGCAGTTTTATGTGAATGGCGCTTCATTAGAACCCCCGAAATGACTACTCATGCAGACATATGTATTATAAACCCATAAAGACTTACACTCACACAAAATTAAAAACACCGGCGATATTCCATCTAAATCTGCCACTAATTACAAACTGAATGAGTGGGTATTAAAAAGGCAGCTATGCAAATAAATAACTGATGAACTTTGTGACAAAAAATAATTATTATTGCATAGAGTTGAAACGGGATTTTGTAGCTTAAAGGTTAGTAATTGCGCTTTTTGTATACATTATTAATTTATTTTTGGATTTCTCAATATACTATGTGAACCAACTTCCAACAACAACCACAAGTTTATAGTTAGACAAATAATTAGCGCTTGATTTCAAAGCTAGCCACGCTATGTAGGTGCTTTACTTTCCTACCAATCCAGCAATATTAAATAATTTATTGTACAAATAAATAAAAATATGGCAATATTTCGTCATATGTCGTAGTACTTAGTTCACACCTATAAAATCAATAAAGCAAAGCGTTGCCAGTGACTAGAGCCAGTACACGGTACTAAGGCTATGTACACAGTGGAGTTAAGAGCTTAAGACCGATTTTAGTGTTTAAAGCTGATGCTTAGTAAAAAATGAATTGTTTTAAATGCAGTGTTCTAAATTGTGAACTATTTTTTTTAAGTTTTTGAGTTATGCACTGCAGAGTTGCCACCTATTTTGTTTTTGCAATTTAAAAAAGTTTTTTTATAGTATGTTATGTTTAATGCAAAGTTTCAAATTGTGATTTTTTCGTAGAGTTGTCACCTATTTAATTTGTCGTATTACAAAAAAAAGTTGTTTGATCGTTTGTTATGCTTAATGTAACATTTCAAACTATGAGTTACTTTTTTTTTTTGTAAGTTTTTGCATTATTCACTGCACAGTTGCCATCTATTTTGTTTTTCTAATTAAAAAAAAAATTATAATTTTTTCATCATAGTAATGATTTGTGTAAAAAAGCTAAAAAAACAAAGAAGTGTTAAACAGATTTGTCACTTTTTATATTTATAAATATCATTTTTTAGAAGATTGTTTGTTTTAATACTAAAATGTTAATTCTATAGCAATAAAAAATATAAAATGTTAAAAAGTATTTAACGTTGCCAATTGTAATAAATATAGTTTGTGTAAAAACTTAAGCTAGATTTATACATTATCAAAACTAACTAATATTTAAGGTCACTGGTCCACACCAAGCTTTTGAGTTTTTAATTACAGCGTTGCCACCTATTCTGCATTTCTAATTTTAAAAAATTTAAATTTTCTTCATGATATTAAGACAAGGTGTAGAATAATATGAAATACAAAAATAATGTTCAACAGAGTTGCCACTTGTTTATATTTTTAAACAATACATTTTTTTGGGTTTAAATGTTTGATTTCTAACTATACTGTTATGACTACAGCAATACAAAATATGAAATAAGAAAGTCAAACAGGGTTGCCACTTGTTTATATTTTGAATCCATAAATTTTTTGGGGGTGTCCCTAAAAGCTAAAGTGTTATTATTATAGCAAAAAAATATGAGAGATTAAAAAATATTTAACAGAGTTGCCACTTATCTCAATTTAATTTAAACAATACTTTTTTGTGTATTTAAAAGTTTAATTTACTACTAAATCGTTGTTTCTATGTAATAAAAAAATATATAGTGAACAATTATTGAACAATTATTGGAGTTGCCACTTTTACAATTTGTTTGGATGCCTAAAAAAGATGTCTACGAAAATTTTAGCAATAATAAACCAAAAACAAATATTGCTCATAGCAACAGATTATTTAACATTTAACTAACTATACCACAAATAATTGAATCCACCTAAATATTACACATTAAATCATATGCAAGGTCACACTAATAAAAATGCAGTCATATTTATGCTCTCTAAACCAAGGGTTTTTCCAACAAACCAATTAACAGCACACACAAGTCGCCAGCGCAGTCGCCCCAACACCAACTTACCGGCTCACACATTGGCAGTGGCCATTACAAAACGCATCAAGCTACTTCAGCAACGCTCTAAGCACATTTACAGCTTAAGATACGAGCGTTGTGAAAGTGCTGCCGGCAGGCCCTTAATGTTGTCGCAGCGCACAGTTGTTGTACATACCCATGCGTTGCACAAATTCGAGACGACAACTGACTAAGCAACTAGCTATGCTTTGATGATTTGATGGTTCAATGTGGACCAAGCGTAGATTGTGTTGACCTTGACAAGTGAGGCGTTAATAAATTTCACAACTTATGACAGTTAGGCAAAAAGACGCAACAAAGAGAGTGTGTTTGAATTATGCGAAGGGAGCACAGAGTGAGAGCTGTGTAGGTTGGGGTTTGCAATATATGGAGGAAACTTTGTTCATGTGTTTGTATGAAGATATATGAATTGTCAGTTAAATTTTGTCATAAAAGTGCTAGGAATTGCTTGAAGATGCCATAAAAATATAAATTTATAGCTCATAAAGACATCCCTGATTTTCTGCGCGTTTTCCTCAAGTGAATTGTCTCATTTGTGCGCTAATAAAATACCACTTTAAATTATATGACAATAATATAGTATTCCAACTAATATGAATTCCACTCGTAGGCAGAGATAACAGTAAAAACCACCAATTAAAAATAGTACGATTGAATACTTTTATTTACACCTCAATATATCCGTTTCCTGTTACAGAAAAAAACACCTAACCTACCAATTATCATATAAATTCTTAATTACAAATTTCCACTTAAATTATTTAATTAGTTATAAATTCACCGGAACTTCACCTCACACAAAGCTTACATTTCCGTTGTTAACACTTGTTGTTTAAACACTTAACACCTTTTGAGTATTCCATAAATACATATACTAGCTTACCTCATATAATAAATATAAACAAATAAACCCGCAAATTTCTTAGAAATTATCAACAAGCTACAAGCTGTTATTGACGGGAAAGACATTCTGATTGCTTATCTAAAAATGTATCAGTTTTGAAGTTTCCAAGCTCCTTATCGATTTTATAGATCCATTTAAACTATAAATATTAGCTTAATTATAGCATTTTGCTTGCCTAGCATGAAAACCAATTTTTGCCAAGATAATGTGCGGTAAACTGTTGCAGACCTGGCAGAAAATTATATTATGAAATTTTGTGATAAAATAAAAATCTATAATTGTACATATCTGTTTAGGTAAATAAACTCTAGAAAACTACAGCTGTCATATTACTGATCATATTCTCAAAAGAACTTATAAACCTCTTGTTATAAGTTGTTATTGTTGCCTACCTACTGGCGCGCAACAGAAGTTCGAACAAAAAAAAGCGCGAAGCTTAACACTTTGTGCTTAGCAAGAATTTCATCCCTTTTGATAAAATATGTAAAATATAAGAATTTTCGGTTACTCTACAATAATTTAATTTTTTTAATTCCATTTTGTAAAATATGAGGCTTTTTATTATTGTTGCCTACCTTTTGGCGCTCATCAACAGTTTGAGCAAATGAAAAAGCGAGCAGTTTAAGTTAAATACTTTGAGCTTATCACAAATTTAGCATTTTTCAATATGTAAAACAGAAGACTTTTTGGTTATCCTACAATAATTTAATCTTTTTAATCCATTTGCTAAAATATGAGATCTTTTATCGTTGTTGCCTACCTTTTGGCGCGCAGTAAAAATTTCAACAGTAGAAAAAGAATGAAATTTAAGTTAAATGTGGTATACTTAACAAGAATTTATTATTTTCAATCAAATATTTAAAATATCACGCAGTTTTAGCTGTCCGATGACATTTTGGACTTTTCCGTTCAATTTATTACGAGATTTAAATTTCGCAGATTCTTTAGTGATTGAAAAAAAATTTATTATATCATTGCCAAGGGCACTCTCTCTTATGTCAGAAACGATGCTTAATTCATCAAATTTAATTTCATTTTAATGCGTTGCATACGAGTACATTTGGAAGCGAAAGTAAGTCGTTCAGCCGATAAATCCCTCGTTTCAAAGAGGCTACTAAATGCATATTCAGCTAGGATTACTTAAGTATTAAATAGACCATAACTTCTTTTTATGTCATTTCATTTTCTGCTGACGATTACAGGCTGCACTGCATGTTAAATTGAGAACATTTAGCGGCTAAACAGCTGAAATTTTCTAATTTTTTATAGTGATATTAGTCTAATTGAATAGTTAATTCGATAAATTTTTGACTGCCTTTTTAAGTTAAGAACAATTAGCATATTATCATAGAATATTAAGGTTAATTAGTTAATTTTTGAAAATAAATATTTAATAAAATAATTTTTTTTTTTTTAATTGAGAACAATTAGAAACTAATAATTAAAATTTCTTAATTGTTTAATTAGCAGTTTTCCTATTCACACTGAACACAATTTGAAAGGTTAGATCTGAAGTTAACTTTTGCTTTGATTTTTTTCACTAATTCTAATCAATACAAACCCAATTTATCAGTTAATAAGCTGAAATTGTTTTATTGGTCCTCTTAAGTAGACTTTCTTGCTTTCATTGACGTGAACTGTTAATTAATTGATTTTTTCACTATATTATTAATGGAGCACAATTAGAGGTAAAATAAGTGAATAGTTTGTCTCCTCTTATTTAACACTAAAATAAATAGATCGAGATTTCTTCTCTAATCTTAAAAAATGTAATGCTAACTGGACAGTTTATTAGTTAATTTCTTCACTGTATTGTAAATTGAGAACATTTAGAAGTTAAAAAAACTAAAATTTCTTTAATTGCACAATTAAGAGATTTATTTCCCTCAATTGCTCGGTATTTTTTTTACTAATTGGATACACATTTAACATTGCTAATTAAGAACAATTTGCGGTAAATTACTTAAATTTTCTTAATTCTTTCTTGCTCGTAATGGTCAGCAAAATTTTATTTCTAATTTTCTATCAATTTAGTAATTAATTATTAATTAATTTTTCCATAAATTGAGTACAATTAACGCTTAAAAAGTTGAAATTTTCTTAATTGACTAAAAAGAGCTTTTTTTCTGCTGCTTGTGGTAAATAAAGTGAACAAGTTAAGTTATTATTTGGGTATTTAGGTATTAAATTTTTCTTAACTGTTACTTATTTGCTTTATAAAAACAAAATATCTAATGTAAAACTTTTTAGTCCCAAATTTTTTTCTCGAAAATCCATAATGTTTTCTCGAAAATATTTTTTATATAAAAAAATTAAATATTTCGTATAAAAAATTATTTGCAAAAAAAATTTTTTGGATTAAAACCCTTTCACATTAGATATTTTGTTGTTATAAAGCAAATAACTATACACAAAAAAAAAATATTTTCGAGAAAAACTTTCTACAAATATAAAAAATCTTAATTTAGTTCAATTCAAATTTTTATTATGATATTCTGCTATTTTAGTCTTTCTAATAATGATTTAAATATTTGATTCAGGGAACTGCCAAAAATCTATTTCGCTAACAAACATAAAAAGGAAATTTTAAAAAGATCCTTTGTACAAGTTTGCTTGAATTATGGCTCCCTATTAGTTTCCCCAAAATACCCACAAGCTCTTGAAAAAATTTACCAAATTTACATATTTTCTGCTACATAACCTCTACATTGTAACGAAATTTAGCTCTGTTCCCTGCAATCTAATTTTAACACTAAACCTCCAGTGTACACCCACACTTGTTACCAGATCTGCTTTTGAAAATTCAATAGCACCTTTGTGTATATGTATGTATATGTGTGTGTAAGCTCCTTCGTAGAACTTGTTACTTAATGACCTCCATGACCACCCAACCATTTCGATATGTCACTGAAGCACAAACATCCTTATTAATAATACGCCAAGTTTCACTTGTTTTTGTTGCACATTTGGTAAGTCGAGCGTTTTTGTAAAATATGGCTACCGCATATTCGCAGAAATTGCAATCTGCTGGGAGCTGTGGCACTCAACTGTGGATTAGATGAGAATGATGTGGAACAGAGGCACTAAGGAGTTAGTTTAGGAAATTCAAATAAACTGTGAAATTTTTATTCGACGAATTTCCAATTCGGGTTTTCCACAAATTGGTTTTTTTTTTTTTTTTGGTTTAACAAAGTTGGCTTCCGAAATTATTATTTTTTGCTTTTAAATCATACAAATAATAAAATTTTGTTGTTTCAAAACTACTTCCTCACGCAATTAATTACCTGTATTGTACATACAGAGAGTCAGAAAAATTAAAAAAAACTAAAATACTTTTCAAATTTTTTTCTCTCACTTCAGTGATTTTTTTTTTAAATTTTTTGCTAATATTTGCTTCCTCATCTTGTTTTTACTGCTCCTCACTTTTGTACTAACTGCATTTTATTTTTATCGCATTTTCATTGTCGTCGCTGTTCATAAGCCGTGCAATTTTAATAAGTGTCGTACACAAGCGCACGCAGTCACCATTCCCACACATGCACACATGCTCACTGGCCATTTGCTGCCACTCTGCAATCGACAGCTTATTTCTGCCACAGTATCCGCATTTTCATCACAATAAAAAGCAAGCAACCATACCTACTTACACATGCTTTTGTGCTCAAGTATGTTGATATATATATATATAAGTGTGTGTGTGTGTGTGTGCCTTCATGCCTGTCTTGAAGTGGCTTTTTGCTGACCGTCCGCTGCATGTGTGTGCTTCCAGGCGCTACTGTATTGTCAGCAAAACACATATAGTGTCTTCATGCAACCGTTATTACTTATACTTATATATGTACATGCATATAATATATAAATACACACATTTTCTTGTCACTTGTTCGATATAATGTGTGCCATTGGTGCACGTTGTGCTTGAAGTGCAAAGCAAGGTTGCCAATTGAGGCGATTTAAATTATGTAAAAGCAAAAAGTAAAACTTTAAAATTAAAAAGAAAAAATAAAACCAATAATAATAATTTTAAAATATTAAAAAAAAAAATTATT
>NW_017535518.1:144599-157574 GCF_001853355.1 Bactrocera latifrons
TTTTTTTGTTTATTTATTAATACGTTATTAATTTTTGGATCATCTACGTATGTATATTTAAGTTTTAAAAATTCTTCACTTTATTTGGCAACCCCGCACATTGAAACAACTCGACTTTCTGCCTTTGACTGCATCTCACACGCCTTTCTCTCCTCATCCTCCTTGCTTCAAAGTATTTTATGTCAAATTTTTCGACATACCGCCCCCTTCTCAATATTTTTTTTTTTGTTGCGGTTTTATGCCTATTCAGCCATTTTTAATGACTTTGTCACATAATTGTCCGAAAACCGGCTACGTTGGAATTTACTAGCTCATTCCATAAAATTTTTGAAGGCACACTTCGCATATTGTATACACAGTTCAATAAATGCTCACTTATTCGTGCACGTTTATGTTCGGGCACAGCCTCCAGATGCCACATGTGCTTATTTTCGAAATTTTGGAGCTTTGCGCTCCACTTGTTTCTACTTGACGCTACGGCTAGTTTCAAATTTTTTTGGTTTTCTTCGCTCGTAATTTATTTAATAATAAAAATGTGTGATAAATGGACAAGCAACAGCTTCAAAATGTATTTGCTGTGATGAAATACTTTATTTTTAAAAATGCTTCAATGTTTGTAGTTGAAATCTGGTCTTTTTCAAAATACATACAAATATCATGTAGGTATTCGTTTAAGTTTCTCGATAATTTTCGAGCACGCTATGTTGTTTTTACATCTATCGAAAACAAATAACCATTTTAGGATAAAAAACGGAATTTCCCTATTATAGGGTATTCATTTTTTCTTCTATAAAACTCTCTAAATAAACAGCTGTTAGGAAAGGATTCTGATATATATTAAAAAAAAGAAAAACACTGTTACAATGAGAAATAAAAAATATACTTTTTTCTATTTTATTTTATATTTTTTAAAAACTCTCAAAATTAATTAATCTTAGTAAAAATTTCAGATTTCTGCTGTGAAAAATGTATAAAAACGCTGTTAAGATAAAAAAATGTGTAAAAATCCCTTTTGAGGGATATTATTCTGTTAACCAAAAAACTCTGGAAATGAATAACTCTTAGTGAAAATTTCTAATATCTGTCTATAAAAAGTATAAAATAAAAAAAAAAACATTTTAATATAAAAAAGTGGGTAATTTTCGTTTTAAAAAACAAACTCTCAAAATTAACAAGTCTTAATGAAAAATTCGTATATTTGTCGCAATAACATGTGAAAACAATTCTGTCAGGACTAAAAATTTAAAAACGCCTTTGTAAGACATTAAACTACTTTAAATGAGGCTCAAAAATACAACCCTTACTGAAAATTTTTGACATCTGTCGATTAAAATAACAAAGTATTCTGTTAGGGTAAAAAAGTAAGAAATAACCTTTGTGTAATATTCTATTTTCTAAAAAACACTTAACTATCAATTCTTAGTTAAATTTTATGATATATTTTGGGAGCAATAAAAAAAGTAATTTCTGGACAAAAAAAAAAAAGTGAAAAACTCTTTGTGGGATATTATTTATTTAGTGAAAATTTCTTAGAGATCTAAGGAAAAAATTAAAAAAAAAACCTTTGCACGAAATTTTTCTATTTCCTGAACAACCGTCAGTAAAAATTTTTGGTGTCTATTATAAAAAATGTAAAAAAAGACTTGTTGGGATAAAAAAAAATTAAAAATCCTTTGTTGGGTATTTTTCAATTTCCGACAAGCATTTAAATTAACAAGCTTTAGAAATGAACAAACCTCAGTAAACATTTCTGACTTATTTTTCTTTTTATCTTTCTTCGTAATTGGACAGTCTCACGAAACGAGGTCAAAATGACCCAAGGGTGAGGTTCAAATGTTAATATGTATAACAATTTTTGTGGCTTAGAGATATAATCGTTTGACTTATAACCCCTTAAATAGAATATATTTCGTTTTGTCGGTCTAAAACTAATTAGTCTTTCGAAAAAAATTTCCTCGTTTTTTCCTCGCTAAATTAGTTTTTAGTTTTTTTTTTTTTGAAGTCAGTCAATAACTTAAAAAAGATTCGAAATATTTCTGAAATTTTTAATGCAGACTTCGACACTGTGTTGCCACCTAATACAGTTTATACATAAGGACATATTAGGTGACATTAGAAGATTCGATATATTGCTTAAATAATTTTATTATAGGTTTCTGAAGATAGTGATGCCACCCATTTCAATTTAAACGTAACTTTTTTTCAGTCCAAATGTCATATTAGATGGCATAAAGGATTTGAAATATTTCTTGAAAATGTTTAATGCAGACTTTGAAGACAGTGTTGCCATCTAATTTAATTTATACGTTACTTTTTTTAAGTCCATGTTTTTCACACTGTAGGTGACATGGAAAATTCGAAATATTTATAAAAAAAAAATTTAATGCAGACTTTGAAGACCGTGTTGCCACCTGATTCATTTTATAACTAACTTTTTTTAAGCCTAACTGACATTTCAGGTGATATGGAATGTTCGGTATTATTTTTATTATACGTTTTTGAAGATAGTGTTGCCACTTAAGTCAGTTTTACATTTAATTTTTCATATAGTTCCACTTATTATCGCACTAAAAACAATTCCTACCTTAAACAAGTAAATGTAATACAAAATATATAACGTCATGCTGCAAAATAATATTTATAAACGAAGCAATTAGCATTGAAAACGACATAACTCAAATTAAATTTTATTTTATTTTTTGCATTTTTTTTCGAAATTCTGCTGAATTCCATCCATTTATATTTATATTTCTTTTTTGCACTTTACATTTAATATTTACGGTATAAGCGTTATGAGTACAATACCACCCGGCAAAGGACAACACGTGTGGCACAGATGTCGCACAGTGTCAGCCAGCATATGAGTTCCAAGTAGCGGATTACTTACTCTTTCTTTTTCACCATTTTTATTTCTCATTGTACTTCTTTCCACTTAAGTGCTTCTTCTGGTACATATGTACACACACATACACATACATGTATACGGACATACAATTGCCTTTTGTAACCCACCGACAATCAGCCAACCGGCATTCAACTTCAAAGCAATGCAACAACAAAGCATTTTACGCATTTAAAACGCATTCAATCGAAAAGCTCAATTTACTGCGCATACTTATATAAATACACATATCCATATATACGTGTATTCATGCTTACGGGCCAGCTCTTCTTAAAACTGCCATTCGATGCAAGTGCGCGTGTGTTGTTGCTGCAGCTTCATTTGCCAATTCACTTTGTATGCGCATTCCGTCCATCCTTCTGTCTGTCTGTCTGTCCTATGAGTACCTACTGTAGCGCGCCATGTTTCTGTCCGTCCATCAGGCTGCTTGTGTGCATAATTTTTCGTGCTCATCCGTATCTTGTATCGTTCGTTGTTATTATTATTATTGTTAATGAAGTGTAACTAACAGCTGCTAACATATGGGTTAATGATGCACACATGCAAGTATACGAGTGTGTGTGTGCGTATATGTGTATCGAAAGATGGCGTCTCTAACTGAAAAGCATCAAATACTTGATTGGCAATCGAACAGAAGAAGTTCGTGGAGATCTGATGGCAGAGATTTTTTTTTTTTGAGTTTTGTAATTTTTTTGTTGTTTTTATTATATTTGGAATCAACAAAGGCAAAACCAATTGAAAAAATAAAAATCGAATACACAGGTTCATAACAGAAGGATCTTTTAGTGATTTGGACCAATCAATTTGTATGGCAGCTATATGCTATAGTTGTCCGATTTGAACAATATCTTCGAAAATTGTATCATTACCTGAGACAATAATCCCTACCAAATTTCGTAAAGATTTATAATCAAATAAACAAGTTTTTCATACAAGGTCTTGAATTCGACTGATCAGTTTGTAAGGCAGGTGTATGCTATAGTGACCTGATTTGAACAATTCTTTCGTAGATTGTATCATTTCCTCAGGCAATAATCCGTGCCAAATTTCGAGAAGATACCTCATCAAATGAAAAAGTTGTCCATATACAGTTTCCAATTTTAAATTTTGTTATACAGTTTTCATAATTTTTGTTTTATATATTTTGAAATAAAAACAAGAAAAAACGTTAACTTCGGTTGCACCGAAGCTAAATACTCTTCACCGCTGCATTTATGCTAGTAACTATATGTTCAGTTTGTATGGAAGCTATATGCTATAGTTAACCGATTWGAACAATTTCTTCGGAGATTACATTGTTGCCTTAGAAAATTATCTATACCAAATTTCGTGAATATATCTTGTTAAACGGGAAAGTTTTCCATACAAGAACTTGTTTCCGATCGTTCAGTTTATATGACAGCTATANTATCTATACCAAATTTCGTGAATATATCTTGTTAAACGGGAAAGTTTTCCATACAAGAACTTGTTTCCGATCGTTCAGTTTATATGACAGCTATATGCTATAGTGAGTCGATTGGAACAATTTCTTCGGAGATTACATTGTTGCCTTAGAAAATTATCTATACCAAATTTCGTGAATATATTTTGTCAAATGTGAAAGTTTTCCATACAAGAACTTGATTCCGATCGTTCAGTTTATATGACAGCTATATGCTATAGTGAGCCGATCTGAACAATTTTTTCGGAGATTACATTGTTGACTTAGAAAATTATCTATACCAAATTTCGTGAATATATTTTGCCAAATGTGAAAGTTTTCCATACAAGAACTTGATTCCGATCGTTCAGTTTATTTGGCAGCTATTTGTTATAGTGGTCCGATATCGGCAGTTCCGACAAATGAGTAGCTTCTTGAAGAGAAAATGGTGTTTGCAAAATTTCAAAACGATATCTTAAAAACTGAGGGACTAGTTCGTATATATACAGACAGACGGACAGACAGACAGACGGACATGGCTAAATCGAATCAGCTCAACATACTGATCATTTATATATATATACTTTATAGGGTCTCCGACGCTTTCTTCTGGGTGTTACAAACTTCGTGACAGAATTAATATACCCTGTTCAGGGTATAAAAATCCAAGCACCATAACTATTGCATAACCATTTTCGTTGGCACCTTTAAAACTCTTTTATAGCCATAAATAACAAACCCTTCAATCAGGCTAGCTACTAACTGTCTCCTTTCCACCAACTAAACAAGAAAGCCTACATTTTGTGGCTAACGAAGTGTTTTTGCAGTCAAGTTGGAAGTTCAAATGCCTTTTCTCTTGTTTTTCAACCTAACTTTAATGGCAATGTGTTGTCCACGCCACAAAAGCAGACCGAAAACAAACAAAAATAAAATCAAACTTCTCTGCAGGCCACCGCACCAGCAGCTTTGCAACAGACAACAAAATAAAAAAAAATATTAAAAGTTTTATTCATAAACCACATTTTTTACAATGACGGCGTAAACTAACAAAAATAACGTTGCAGCGCTTAAATGAAAATTGCGAAACCCGAAAAAATAATAAAAATGTAAACAAAGGCGCTAATTGAAAAACGAAATTACATAACATACACGAAGATTGGTTGACAAATAATCAAGAAAAGGCATTAATGGAAGATGGAGCGAAGCAGGAAGTAATAATTGTTTATATTTTTACAATAAGAAACTAAATGTTTTAAAAAGCAGCTGATAAAAAATGCATTTATCACAAACGTTAAAAAATAGTGGTTTTGAACCGCCACTCATAGAGTGGTTAGGCAGAACTTAACGTTTTATATTTTTGGGTGAAATGTTACGTCGCTCTCTGATTCACTATGTGATTTGCCTAAGGTCTGTTCGTAAGGGACTTGATTGAAGAGTCGCTGCCAGATTTTAGCAATAATTCAGAAACTACTGATAAATAAAATTTGCACGAAATGCTAATGTTCTGTAAAGAAAACATCGTATAAACAATTACCGAAATTTTTTGAGCCATAAAAAATTATAGCAAACGAAAAGTATAATTTATTACCTTTTTTCTCAGATAAATCTTAAAAGATATCTACGAAAAATAATATTTAGTTTCAATTATATGAGTCATTATCACCATTTATCAAAATTTTCGTAAATTGGATTCTATAAAAATTATAGGATACAAGTATAATTTTCCATGTCTTTTCTTTACTAAAAGTGTTTTATATGATTTTTTCACAATTTTGGAAAATTTTATGCCATAATAATTATAGGGAGCTATGAGTATTCCATACATTCATCCTGTTAAAATGATATTTTTTATGAAAAGAGTACAACTAAAATGTTCTATAAAAATTATAGCAAACCAAAATCATAATTTCAGACTATGCCCTTAAGTGAATCTCTCGTTAAAATTTAATTTTTATGAAACACAATTTTAACAAATCATTTAGGCAGCAATTTTCCTTAAAGAACGTACCATTTTATTGGAGTTAACCTCACTTCGTTTGTCGGGGTGTTTGTGCGAAAATAATTCAAATGTACAAAATTGTATTTTCTAAAAAGATTTTATTTTACTCAAATAAGTTTAAGTGATAGTATGTATCACAATATGCGCAAATTTGTATGCCATAAAAAATTATAGCAAACAAAAAAGTGTAATATTTCACATTTTCTTATTTGACATGTTTAAGTGATATTTTATTTCACAATTTTCGATATTTTTTTTTTTTTTTTTTTTTTTTTGTTTGCCATAGAAATTAGAGGAAACAGGGAACAATATTTTCCACACAAATTTTTAATGAAATGAGTTTAAATGATATTTTGCTTTACAATTTTAGAAAATTTGTATGCCATAAAAAATTATGGCAAAAATGTAGTAAAATTTTTCGAAAAATTTGATGATTTAATGTGTTTAAATGATATTTTTAATGAAAATTTTCCAAAGATTTTATTTGCTATAAACATTGCAGCAAGGAAGAGTTTGCTATAAAACAAGTTTCTCATTAAATACAATTTTTCAGAAGGCAATTTTTTTATTATTCTATTTTTCTCGTGCTACAGGCCATTTTAAAGCACTTAGCCTCATTTGAATTGCCAGAGTGTTTGTAATTCAAACACGTAACAACAATTTTCCACATATTAGAAGCGAAAAAATATTTCCGAGGTGCGAGAAGCTCACCGGAAATTTGCATATTTCTCCAATTTCTTTGACGCAAAAGCGCGCTGATTTTCATACACACGCGCACATACACCCACTCAAGTGTATATGATGCAAGGTTGTCTAACTGAGAGATCCACCTACATACATATGCAAATCATAGACTTTACTAGAAATTTGCTTGACTTTATTTTGATTGATGCGTTTTTAATGCGCTGACAAGCCAGACACACCGTTATCACAGTTAGTATGCGCTCGACTCGCATCATCACAATGCGTGTACACGTATGTATGTATGTGTGATTGTGCGGAAATTATGCAACAACAAACTAATCAAACGCAACACTTGAATATGGAAATTAAAAAGAGAAAAAAAGAAATGTGTCAAATGAAGCGGGCAAGGTCAACTGGCGTATCATAGCTGCCAAAGCATGCGCGAGAAATGCAAAATTTCTACAAATTCATGTGAATTTTCGCTAAGGAGAACGTGGGAATGTAGTGTAATGAAAGCAGAAATTATGAAATTGATTAATAGGCAATTGTTTGATTGCATAACTTTTCAAAGATCGAATCAGAATGCTTAGGAAATATTTCGAATTATTATAACTCAGTTTTTTTGCCGCGAAAATTGTAATATTTTGAAGATCTCAAAGTGAGTGATGTTATTACCATAATTCTAGTAAATTCGGCAATTGATTAATTAACAAAAATTTTTTATTTTAATTTTTATTTAACTAAATCACTCTTAAATCAATTAATTAAAGTCAATCAAGTTGCAATTATGAATTCATCCATTCGAAAAAAGACGCTAATTTTCAATCGAAAATTCTCACTTCGAAATTTCAGATTTTCTAGATAGTTTCTGAAATGCAAAAAAAAAATCCTCTCTCTGCTCAATTGAATCAGAATTACTTTACATTATAGGAAATTATAAGAAGTAGTTTAGTAACTAGTGCTTGCTATTCGGCCGCTGAATGCAGTGAAATAATCTTTCGGATAAAATAGATTAATTATTTGTGAATTAGATGAATTCATTAAGTAAGTGAATAATTTCTCAGTATGCACAGATAATGGAAGTTAATCGAGAATCTCTTTTACTTCTGTTCAATTAAGATTATTTTGTTTTAATTGCAATTAGTATTTTTTTAATTTCGTTTGCTTTAGAATAGTTTAACTCATCTTAGCTATAGATGTGGTAACTTTAGTTTCCAATCCGACTAATTTAATTTAGTTTTGATTAATTAATTAAATTTTTAGTTTCACATTCATTTAGTTTTGTGTAATCAATTCATTTTTGGTTTTCGAATCTGACTTATTCCATTTAGTCTTCTTTAATTTCGTTTAATTTGATTTAGATTTGGTGACTTTAGTTTCCAATTTGTGTAATTTCTTTAATTTTGATTAAATAATTCAATCTTTAAGTTCAATTTTAACGAATTCCTTTTCGATTTGATTAATCAATTCAAGCTTTAGTTTCAAATTTGATTAATTCTTCTTAGTTTTGATAAATTGAATCAACCTTTATTTAAAATTTCGTTTAGTTTTGATTAATCAGTTCAAGCTTTAGTTTCAAATTTGATTAACTCTTCTTAGTTTTGATTAATCTTTTGAATAGTTTGATTTAAATTTGACTAATTCCATTTAGTTTAAATTAAGAAACTTAATTCTTAGTTTCAAATTAATCTTTAGTTTCAAATTGGAAATTCCTTTTCGTTTAGTTCTGAGTAATCAACTCAACCCTTAGTTTCAAATTAGACTAATTTAGTTAGGGTTAATCAATTCAGTTTTAGTTTCAAATTTGATTAATTTCGTTTATTTTTGATTAATCAATTCAATGTTGAGTTTCAAATTTGACAAATTCAGTTTAATTCTGATTAATCAATTTAACCTTTAATGTCAAATTCGACTAATTTCGTTTAGTTTTGAATACTTAATTCTATCTTTAATTTCAAATTTCACTAATTTCGGTTAGTTTCGATTAATCAATTCAGTTTTTAGTTCCAAATTGATTAAGTACGTTTAGTTTTGATAAATTAATTTTGGTTTCAAGCTCAATTTTAAGTTTCATCGTCACCCAAAATCTAAAAAATTACCACATACCACATCTGATGAGTCTATCTACATAACTTCAACTTCACTGCTCACCAATCAGTCAGCTGCGACTAACCAGCTGACTTCAAACGGTTCGCAAGTGAATGCGATAATTCGCTTGATTGTTATTTTATATGAACAACTTGACCTTTACCTTGACGAGAGCATGAATAATGTGCCGGCGCGTAAACGCCAAAGCAAGTTTGTACACATGCATGAATGCACTCACACACACACATATGTACACACCAAGCGCACAACAGCAGAAGCGAAATTCTGCGCGAGCGTGCAACAAGCAAATAAATGAAAAAGCAAGCAATGCAATCAAAATTAATAATATGAAATTTAAAATGTTTGCTAGCGAAACGAACGCCAAGCGCAGTGCTCTTGGCGGCAGCAGAGGCGACAGCGGAGCGCAACACGGCGTATACGTGATGGGCGATGAGTTGCAGAAAGTGGCAAGCAAGCGCCGCCTTTATTGTTGCCTATTATTGCGGCTATTGTTGTTGTTGAAAATGTTTTTATTGTTGTTACTGTTCTTTGTTGCTATGCATGTGTATCGTCGCGGCGACTAGTTTGTGTGAGCAGAACAATAGCGTGAAAATTGCCAGGCATCGTTAATTGAACGCGGCCGAATGCCAAGCAGTCAAGTGGTTAGCGAAATATGCGGCGCACGAAAGTGCTGGCAAAAGCAAAGGGCGATCAGTGACGTCAGGTGACGGGCATAAATAAAACATGTTCATTGCATTTCTTGTACATGTGTGTGTGTGTGTGTGTGTAATATATTCGCGCGCATAACGAACCGCTTTGGCACTGACTGAGTTTAATTTGAAAGCAATTAAAAAATAATTATAAACTGGTTGCTTACCTATACATGCTAAGTGTTATTTTCTTAATAATTATTGCCTTTATTACGAGTATTCAATAACAATTTTAATAGGTAATGGTGGTTTTGTTAGCATTTCTATTGTCATTGGATTTGTTATTTGTTACAAAAATATTATGTTGTTTTGCAAAGTCTATAAATATTTTAATGAAGTCTAAAATTGTAGAGGAAATTTTTTTTTTTATTATTTTTGAGTTTACCTAATATCTATACTTACTTGTTTAATACCTTCTACAGGTGCAATTTTTATGTCTTAAAAAGCCATAAAAAATATTTAATTTGATTATGACTGGTCAGTTTGTATGACAACTATATGTTATAGTAGTCCGATATAGACAATTTCTTCGGAGGTTTAGGCGATGCCTTGTATAATAATCCATGCTAAATTTCGTGAAGATATCTTGTCAAATAAAAAAGTTTTTCAAACAAAGACTTAACTTCGATCGTTTAGTTTGTATGCTATAGTTGTCCCATCTAAATAAATTTATGGGAGATTGTAGTATTTCCTTAGAAAACTATATATGCCAAATTTCTTGAAGATGTCTTCTTAAATAAAAAAGGTTTTCAGACAAGAACTTGAGTTCGATTGCTCAGTTTATATGACAGCTTTGTCGTATAGTGATCCGTTAACCGCAGTTCCGACAAATGAGCAGCTATTTGGGTAAAAAAGTATGTGTGCAAAATTTCATATCGATATCTCAAAAACTGAGCTCGTAACGCTGATAACACAATTCAACGAATGTGTGGGAAAAATTTGCGACTGACGCGCTGAGAGTTCTGTCAAGAATAATCACTTGCAGCCACTTTCGTCAAATTTGTAAATGTTTGACCCTGAAACACAAAAGTCCTATGTATTAGCGTAAGTTATTTATATAACTTATAGAGTCCGACGTTTCATTCTGGATGTTAAAAACTTCGTGGCAGCTAAAATATTAGCGCCTGTTCAGGCTACAGTTTGTTTTTTTTTTTTTTTTTTGTTAGCGGAGAAAAATCTCCTTGCCTTCAAATTAATCAAAGTAAGCTAGTATTTCCCGCAACAATCGATTCTAGACAGCCCCACCGGCGCCATATTTTTATCTAACCAGGGTTTGGCAACTCGGCAATATTTCTTAGAATTTTTGGTTGAAATTTTCACTTCAACAACATCCAACGGTACTATAAATTAACTACGTGTTTTTTTCTATTGCTTCGTCCTCATTTTTTCTCATTGCTGTTTCTAATTTATTTAGAAATTTCATTAGTTCCCTTCCCTTCCCATCTTTCGTAAATAAAAAATTGGCCGTGATGAGTTTAAAGTGCGTAAAATATACTGCCAACTGGGTCGAAATTTTTATTTCTATCAAGCTGTCATTTAAAAATAAAAAATTAGTAGTTTTTTTGTAAAAGAAAAATGAAGTTCAAAGTGACTTGAAAATCTCAATTATTTTGTCTAAAAATACATTTCTGTAGCTTGAAAAGTTCTCATTGTTATCACAAAATCTTATTCTTTCGATCAAATATTTGTGAGGAGGTCATGTGCAAGTTTCTAAGTGAGTTTCACTCATTTCTCATCACAATTTCTTTCGTTCCAACTAGATATTGTATAAAATGGTAATTATGGGCTTATTAGGTGTGTGTCTTTGCTATATTTCAGAGAAAGCCTAACTGTAGGCAGCAGTTGTAGCGAAGCATTTGTGTTTCTAAGCTGGTTAAATATCGCTCCACCAAATAAATTAAAAGCAGCATACCTTTCGGATGATATTTTAATATGTGCTCCAAAATACGAACAAATAATACAAAATAAAGACTTTATTGCAAATATTATATTTAGCAAATATAGCAAAAATAACATTTTCCTCATAATCTACCTTCAACTCCAGTTAATTACTGCATTAAATGTTAATTGATAGCTTATGAGGTATGTGTCTTCGCTACTTTCAGAGTAAGACTGATTGTAGGCAAAAATTTTAGAGCAAACCTCCGGACTTTATTAAGTTTGATAAATATTGCAACAAATTAGTGAAAATAAAGAAGAAATTTTTAAATTTTTGTAAAATAAATAGAGAAGAATGCCATGCAAGCCACCAATGAAATTTGTGAAGTTTTAAGTTGAAGTTTGATAATAAATACGAAAAGGCTTTTTTGACTACGCAATATTATTACTAATAAAAAAAAAAACTATTTATAATCACATGCCTTTAAGCGTAACGTATGTATTAATTTTGTACTTTGTAAATAGGAAATATTTGCTTAGTTGTTGGCCACATTGCCAAATGACGCAATATTTGCCAATATATCAAGCTGATGTTGCAATATTAATGCAAAATACAAACATGCTCACATACATACATACATAGATGTAGTTGGTGATATTTGCTAATAGAGTACAGTTAATTAGTATGTGTACATATGTATGTGCTCTTAGTCAAAAATTCAATAGTACATACAAACATATATACGCACATGCATAAATACCCACATGTGTCTCGAAATCAAAGCTTACCATAAGCGTGTGAGCGTCCATCTATTTGCTCCGACAGCTGACAATCAATTTAATAAACAGATGCAAGTGCACACACGCCTAGACTCTCAGACGAAAATATTTGCACATAGTACATATACATATGGAATTTTGTGTGTGAGTGTGTGTTTGCTCACTATTTCACACCTCTTAGCTTGGAGTTGCACTATTTTGGGTAACTTGACATTTTCACATGCACAAATGTGTTTGTATGCAAATTAAGGGTGCGCGCCTACATGGCAGGCGTACTTTATGGCATTTCGATGATTTATTCAGTAGTCGTAAATTAGCATATTTATAGAAATCAAGATTGAAAGCGGATATAGAGATATAAGTGATGTGAATTAAAAGCAGAAAAAATTGTGTTTTTAGTTTAGGCAGTGCAAAAGTTACTGGGAAATGAAAGTGATTGTAGTTAATATCATTTAACATTGAAATTGGAAAATTTTATTAAAAAAAAAACCAAATTTTTTTAATAATTTTA
>NW_017535518.1:159059-182587 GCF_001853355.1 Bactrocera latifrons
ATTACTTAATTTTTCTTTAATTATCTGTAATTAATTTTTTAAAGCATTCGCTTTAATTTATTATCAAAATCAATTTATAGTCATTCAGTTGCTGCCGGGCGTATACTTGCTCTGTGCCATCCATACCTTCGCACAAATTCTCTATATTAGGCAAACGGGATTCGTTTTCAAATTGCATTAATTTAATATGAAAATCATGTGCCGCACTTTGTATGCCAAAAGAAGCTCGTGCACTCGTCTTGTCTTCATTCTTTGTCATATTGTTGTACTTGTTTTTGCTTTGTTCTTGTGTTTGCTCAGCTTGTTTGTCGCAATTAATTTAATAGCAATTTGTTGTTAATTTGTTATGGTTGTTTTGCAACAATTCACCTTTAACAGCTATTTATATAGCTGTGTATGTGTGTTTTACTTTTTTGCATGCTTTGTTGTTTTATAGCTGTGCATTTGTTTGCATAAAATTTTCGACGCCCATTTCACTGATATTCGTACAACATATGTATATATATATATATATTTGTATACGTTTTATAATATTTTCTTGTTGTATATTGTATTGTTGCTATTATTGTGTAAATGCGTTTTGTTGTTTTTTTAAACAGTTTTTATAATTGTTTTCATACTTTTTTGTTGTAGCCTTTTCATATGTGGTTTTTATTTTTGTACTTTCTGTTGTTTTTTTTTATACTTTTTTGCTGTTATTTTTGTTTTCTTTAATTTTCCTCTCAAATTTGCATCCTTTTGTGTTTTTTGTCTGCCTTGACTTTTATTAATTTCAATTGGCGTTATTTTATTTTCAATTTAATCTTGTTGCTGCATTTGTGGCTGCAATTGCGTTGATTGAATTTAATTTAGTTAACACATTGGCGAAACTTAGAAAATACGGCAATTTAACTCAGTTAAAAAAAATGTATAGTCTAGATACATACATATGTATGTACATATGTTATTTTTAAGAAAAGTTATTAACAAAAAATGTAACTAGTTACTAACTAGTCCAAAAAAATATAGCTCACCTTTTATTTAAAAACATTATCCTATATATCGAGCTTTTGAAACAAAAAATAACTAGTTGTAAACTGGTTTTAAAAAGTATAGTTCGCGGTTTATTGTACAATCTTTTGTATTGCATCTTAGTAACCAAGTTTTTAAAAAAAAATTAACTAGTACCAAACTGGTCCGAAAAGTTTTAGTTCGCGTTTTATAGTAAAACCTTTTCTATTGCCCCTTAGTAACTGTGAAAGTAACAAGTTACAAAAAATTTTGAAAAAAGCAACTAGTTACATACTACTCCAAAGAGTTATAGCTAGTTTTTTTAAGTAAGAATAAAAATAACAATTTGTTGCATCAAACTTTTAAACTATTTTACAATGCAAAACAACAAAATTTTATTTAAAAAATGCAGATCTCTGCACATTTGTTTGGTATATTACTTTTAATGAAATTTTTGGTATACAAATTTAACTAGTTACAAACTGTACCGAAAAAATGTAATACTTTTTTATTGCAAAATCTTACGATCGGGTGTTAGCTAATACAAAAAGCGAAACTAGTTTCAATTGTTCCAGTTAGTAGTTAGTATCTTATACGTGTAAATAACGAAATTTTATATAAAAATGGTCGCACATATGTATTTATGTATATTGTTACAAATTAAAATTTTTGGAAAAGAAATGTAACTAGTTACGAACTAGACTGCCAAGATATAGTTCAATATTTATTGTAAAATATTATATATTCTGATTACAAAAAAAAAAATAAAAATAAAAAAATGAAACTAGTTACAAACTAGTCCGAAAAAATGTAGTAAGTTTTCTACGCAGAAAAAAAATATTGAACACATATCAATTTTGTAGCAATTTGTAAAAAATAATAAAAAATAACTTACCTATGTACATATATACGAATGCACAACAATAACACCAACATTGCGTTCTAAATTATAATCGCATAATAGCTACTCACTTTTATTCGCAGCATTTTATAACCTTTTAACTCAAAATTTCTAGTTTATTTCTATTTTAATTGTTATTATTTCAATTTGAGCTCATATAATCTCCCCCCTATTCGCGCAAGCGCTACTTCAATACATGTATGTAGTGGAATGTACCGTTTGTATGCCTTTCTTATCGCAGTATTAATCTTTGGCTATATAGATGTGACAGGAGTTCAAATTGTTTTCAATTAAATCCTTATCAATGGGGATTCGTATAATGTTGCGATTTCCTGTCTCGTACCGTTAGTCGCAAGCTTTATGATTATAAAAATATACACTATTTTAAAGACCTACAGATTAAGTAGTCACACTGCGTAGATTACAGCACACTTCTTAAGTATACTATATTCAGACCTCTAAGTGGAATACATTCTGTTCATTGGTCCTGTAGGAAAAACTGGAGTAACGAACTTCGAGAGTCAGTTTGGAGTTTATAGTATTTTAACTAGTAATCGGATCAATCATTTTTAATAACTTTTTTTCTCTACTGAGTTACTTTCTTTTCAAATAGTTATAATATTCTAACTAGTACTAGTATCGGACCAGTCACCTTTTGACGCGTTCTTAATTAAAAAAACAAATTTTGTAAACTACTTTTTTCTACTGGGTTATTTTGTACCAAACTTTTATAACATTGTAACTAGTACCAATCGGACCAGTTACCTTTTGATGCAATTTTAATATTTTTTTTCTCTACTGAGTTACTTTTCTGCAACTATTTATAACATTCGAACTAGTTACATTCGGCCTAGTCGGTTTTTTATGGGCTTTTATTTAATTGTCGTATTTTTTCTCTACCGTTGCCTTGTTTAACATTTCGAACTATTTTTTTCCTACTGGGTTGCTTTAGTTACAACTATTTATAAATGACGTCGAAGCTGCTAAAATGTCATTAGCCTACTGCTCGACACATTAAATCGTAATCGTCTCTAATCTAGCAGCTATAAAGTTAAGCTCATCTTTACGCCACTTAAGGCTGATAAAGTACTGCTGTGTGTTGTACATATGTGTGTTTATACACGAGAATATAAGTATGCATGTGTGTGTGCCGTTTACTAAATATCTATAAATTTAAACGCAAGTAAGCTAAGAAATTGCTAAGCCATTCAGACGGTGCGTGCTGCAATTAATTAATTTTTCTTGGAACACATAAACACTTACATATACTTTCATTCATATCCCTACATATGTATTTCGTTAATCAACTCTTCATGTGATTGACGGCGTTGCCTCAAATACACCCTCACCAAGCTGCTTACCGTGCCATCAAGCACACATTTCAACGATTTCATCGCTCACTTTAACTACTGCTGTTGTTGTAGGTTTTCCGTTTTCTCCCTATAACATTAGCTAATTGCGCTCATACTAAAACTATTGTTATAAATTTTTTATTGATAAAATATCGAAGTGACGTCCCCTTAATGCGTAGGGTCACCAAATTGTCATGCCCATATATGGCATGCACCGTTATCCTCCTGTTATGTGGGTGCGCTCGTTAAGCTAAGTAATTTTCTGATTGATTGATAAACTGCTCGTGTGTTACGTAATTTTCTGAAATAATACATTGACTTGCCCTCAAAATTATTGCTTTCACACTCACACATTACTTCTTGTTTCTCTGAAAATTTCCTTTTGCTCGTGTGCTTTCCTTTCATTCACTCGTCTACTTATATTCACTTTAGTAATTTCCCTTGCATGTCCGCAATTCGGAAATGAGCAAACGCCCAACATAAAACTCTTTGTGAAATTTTTCTTTCCATTTTCAAGTTAATAACAGATGTGTTGTTACGACTATATTATGGCAAAAAATGGTGAGACAACTTTGTAATGGTGTGTGTACTATATATATGTTTTTGTACATATGTATGTATTTATTTATGAATATTCTACTGTTATCGGCGGTCAAATTGACATAATTAAATTTCTATAAATCTTGATTGACCAACTCGATTCTAGAAAATGCAGAAAATAGATTGCATATCAGATCCCATAACAAAAATGTGTGGTAACTCTATAAAACATGAAATTGATAAAAAAAAAGTACTAACTAAGTAAATTTTTCATCACAAAATGTTAAATTATTTATCAATAATTATTTTGTCGTCTTCAGAGTAATCCCCACCAGATGTAATATACTTATGTCAATTATCTTTCAATCCTCAAAACACTTTACATAAGCACTTTTTAGGATGACCTTCAGCGAATTTTGTTTTTTATGTCTCCGATCGACTAAAAACGGAGCGGCAATTTCAGTTTGGGGAACAAGAAACATTACACAGAACGAAATCTGCTGAATACGGTGGTTGATCGATGGTATTTGATTTTTCGCTTAAAATTCGATCCCAATCGTAGCTCGATGCGATGGTGCGTTATCATCGTGTAAAATTCATAATTTTTTCTTCCATTGTTAATTTCGTTTTCGACGGATGTTCTCATGCAAACCGCCTCAATACGTCCAAATAGAACTATTTATTGACCGTCTGTCACTCGGGAGCAAATTCATATCGTACGATCAAGCATATCCAAAGAGACCTACTTATGGTACTATTTTTGAAAAAAAAAAAAAACAAATCCGCTTTATCGACACGATTCGAGAAGGAACGCGTTACATACTCGAAATATCCATCAAAATCATTCCAACGGACTCGAGAAAAATGTCGAGGTCTCTTGACATCTTTCTGACACTTTCAAGCACCGTATCCGAAACGAAGATCGTCCAGTACGAGGCATGCTTTCAACGATCTCATGACCGTCTTTGAAGGCTTTGTACTACCCGTAGGCTTGGCGAAGTAATATAAGGACAGTCCTATCAGCTGAGTAAAGACTACAGGCTTTGTCCGGAAAGTAATACTACTGATTTTTTTCCGTCCCGACTGTACTTCGGAGCGTGCGCGCACCGACAGGATTCGGTAGAGGGCATTCCTAGCTAACGAACGACCGGTGGGTCAGTGGTCTCCGAACACCTGGAGAGCCAGGACAAACATTTCCGTGCGGCGTGTTTCTGTGAGTGGTGCAAGCCGAAAGTGTAGCGTTCGTTAGAGCAGAGGTACGCCAACAAATTCTGTGTGAAGCTCGGTAAATTTGCGATAGAGACGTTTGATATGATCAAGTAGGCTTACCGAGATGTTGCTTTAGCAAGAAGTGGTGTGTTTCATTGATACAGACCTCTTTGGAAAGCCAAGAAGAAGTCGCTGATGCAGATCGGAACGATGCTTATTGACATCAAAGTCGTCGTCCACCATGAAATTGATCCGTCTGGACAAACCGTCAACGTCAAGTTTTACGTGGAAGTCCTCGAAACAATCAAACAAAGAGTCAATCGGGTCCGACAAGGCATCGCAGCCGATTGGAAGTTGCACCACGACTTTCTTGTGAACAGCAACCTAACTTTTTTAAAGAATTATAATGATTGCTTCAATAAATTTGTATTCGCCTCAGTCCTATTATTTCTGTACAAACCTTGTAAGTGTATCACAAAATAGTGCGTTGCCATATGGTTTTGGCTATATTAAGCTAAATAAAATATAGTGCAAAGTATTGCTCTGGTTGATTCAACTTTATTATACCACAATTTGGTTATTTAAATGCAGAAATTATACTAATCAAAATACTGGGTTATTTTGTAACAAAAAATATAAATATATATCTCTCCTTCAAAAGCTTTTTACTACCTCGGAAGCCCTTCTTCCTTAACACACTTATAGTTTATACGCTTTACCGGATGCTTTCGTGAGCTTTTAAGTGAAATGTGTTGATGTGCTGTCTAAAGTTTTGCATTTCAATTTGAAAGCAAAATCTGAGGAGTGGTTTCTCTATACTTCGTTGCATTCTATGTGGTGTGAGTGAGCACTTAAGTAAGTAAAAAGAAGTTGTTCTGGGTAAATCAACAGCGCTTAGTTGCTTTCCATTAGCAGCATTAAAAGCTGAGAGGAGAAAGGGCACATTGGACACATGAAAGAAATTATTTGTGATTTTCCATTTATTTCGGGATATTTCTCTTTGAAAAATCTTAAGATTTTCGTACATTTTTCATCATAATATAATATATCCTTTACTCTAATAAATATGAATATTACTAATTTTTTAATATATACATTTCATCTTTCTCATAATATTCCATTTCTAAAGTAGTAAATCACAGTTTTCACATTATTTGCTTTTCCTTCTAAACTCATTCGCCAGCTCGTTGCTCATACAGGTCAAGTTGTACGCCCCCCAATGCCACCCGCAACGCATACGTAAACGTTTATGGCCATACAACCGACTGGCTGGCTGGTCGATTCGCTCTTCGTTTGTAGAAAGTCAAGGCTTCTCAAAGGCATTCACATACACGCCAACATATTTACAGACACATCCTGCCACAACTGGGTCAATTGACTTTTCGGTTATTAGTTCGTTTCGTTACGTATCGCTTTAAGCTGTCGTTGCATAAATGCGACCACAATTTTCCACAAGCATAGTATAGTTTACCGCCCCGAACGCAGCACGAATTTAGGTGCAGCTGCACTCAGCATTTATGGGTTGGCATGAATGAATGAACTGCTGACACACATGTCGTGCCATAGCCGTTGAGTATGTGGCTGTGTAAATGGTAATAAATGGGGTCATACAGATCCCTCAAGGGGTTAGAGCTCACTTGAATTAATATTTTTATTAATAAAGCGCATTTTGTAGGTAGTATATAATAAAATTGGATTTAATTGCGTTGCATTGAAAGTGTTTGTTGCGAGAAAGTTAAAAAGAAATAATTGAAAATGCGGTTGTTGATTTACCGAAGTTAAGTATTTTGAATGGAACTTGTGGGAGTAAAGAAGTTATTTTAATGAAGTGGCTTTGATATTATTTAGCGGTAGTAAGAGTACTCATATGGGGTGGGTGTCTTTGCTAAAACACACAAATGTAGGCTATATGCAAAAGTATAGCAGAAACGTTGCCTACATTTAAGAGTGGCATTCAAAAAACTATAGATCTCAGTAGACTGCTACGATTTTCAATATAATCGCTTTTCACTTTACATATCAGAATTTTTTTAATTCTAGCTCTTTACCTTTTCATTCTCTGGTTTTACTGCCTGAAAATTCTAACGCTAATCTTAATGTTCGACAGAAAATTGTTTAGCACATTTCATTTCTACTTTTAATGAATTTTAAACACTCTTTTAGGTGTGTGTCTTCGCTAAAGAGCACAACTGTAGACTACAAGCTTTGACATGCAATATCAAAAACAAAAGTTGCCTACGTTTAGGCAACCTCCACGTTCCAAAAAAACAAGAAATTTGAATAGTTGGTTACAAATTTTAATGTAAAAGCATTTTCCCCACATATTTCATTTACTCCAGCTGTGTACCTTTTCACTCTCTATGTTTACACCGACAATCCTCAAAAATCTCATACTAAACTTTAATACCCGACGTAAAAACATTTAGCACCTTCCCCGAATTTCATTTTCACTAAATTCTAGAATGTTGTCCCGCGCCCAAACAAATTGCATGCTTACCTTTAAAATTCATTATTTTCCCAACTCCCTGGCAGGCGAAAAACCTTAATCACACATCCATGCCCACACTCGCAAATACCTCAGTCACTCTGTGCTGCGTCATTAAGTTTTGACGCGCCATAAGTGATGCATAAAAGCCCTCAGTTGTGGGTAAAGTATTATTTCAATGGCCAAAGTGCTGATTTCGTCCACACGCAAATATGTTTGTTTGTATAACGCCTAACGCTTTTAATGATTTAATGATTTTACCGTTTCTATTTTGGTAGCATTGAGTCAGAGCAAGTGTCTACTCCGGCGCTCTACTGTCACTCGTGTCAGCTAATGCATGCGAATTGTTGGTTGGCGGTTTGCCTGTGTCCGAAATAGCTTTGGTGCGCCTAAAAGCATGCTAACGTCGCCAATGACGCGGCAGTCGCACCTATACAGCACTCTTTTGAGGGTCCTGTAGGGAAATAGTTCGATTAAGATGTGCTTAGTTTGATGAAGATGGATTATATTGATGGTTATTATGTATTTTCAATCAGTGCTGATAAATTATGCAAGCACTGCTGATCCTTAAAGTATTTTTTTTTGAATTTTTCAGCCATTGGTAATAAATAAATGGTTTTTAATAGCCTGAAGCGACACAATTTTTCCGAACAAGCTTCAAGTCTTACGGGGAATAAAAATCTGCCGCTTTCTAGTATATTTTATTTGCATTGCAGACAAACATGTGCATAGTTTTAGGCGCTTATGCCCTATAATTTAGAAGTGCACGTTTACATTTGTCGGAATTCGCTTAGGCAGTTCGCTTACGTTCTTGTTAGTATAGTCTTAGTTTAACTGAGGTTTTTTTTTAAATTATGAAAAGAAATTTTTGTTATGAAAAATATGCATCAAAATTTATTATCGATAAAATTCGGATAATATCAGAAAAATTTGAACATATTAAAAAGCAGCCAGTGAAAAAGACCCCAAAAAGTGGTAAAAATTTTGTAGTTCCAGAAATCAAATGCGTTTTTCGACCGGATAAACCTTATGTATTAAGGCATATGTGACAGAATAACAACAATTAAGTTATCGATAAATAAATTGATTGTTATCTTAAACTTTTGGAGTTATCGAAAATCAGCTAAACGATAATTAGAAATGCATATGTGATGGAATAATCGAAATTAAGTTATCGATAAATAATAATTTGTTATCGAAACGTTTTAAAAGTATCGAAAATCAGATACGTGTATGTGAGGAAAAAATCAAAATTTAACGGAAAAAAACGATTATTATTGCAAATTTTTGGTATTATCGAAAATCAGAGAAACAGTAATTATAAATGCATTTGCGACGGAATAATACAAAAATAATTAATCGATACATAATCGTTTTTTATCGAAAAGCTTTGGAATTATCGAAAATCAGAAGTGGCAAATTAAAAGTTAGATAACCAAAAAATAATCTTTTATCGATATACGCATATAATCAAACGTGCAAGTACTTCAACAAAAACAACTTAGACTAAACCACAGTTATTGTTGCAAAAGGACTAGAAAATATTAAAATTTATCGATAAAAATTAACAAAATATCGATAAAATGTAAAATTTATCTTAAAAATTGTAAAAATTTCGATGAAAAGTGAATTTCATCTTAAATTGTGACATGTTTTAATAAATAAAAATTATTAATTATTTTATGGCAATAAAACTTGAAATGATAAAAATAGTTGTACGTAACCTCTTCAGTGCTACAAATTTCTCCTTCAGGTTTGTTGGGAAGTGTTGTTGTTCTTAATTTTAATTACGTTTATCGGGATATGCTTTTTTGCGATTTCTTGCCTTACTTGGTTCAGTTTTTTTGTTTTTGCGATTTAAAAAAATTAAAACAAAACTATACCAAATATTTACTAATGGGTATCAAACTCTGGTAAACTGAACAAAGTAAGGCAAGAAATCGCAAAAAGACATATTCTTACTTACTTTATTTTAATAAATTTATCATAGCTTTACACCAGTTAGTGAATTTTAGGTTAAATTTTGTTATTGTATTGTAGTTTCTTATACAAGTTAACTCCATTTATCAGAATTTTATACCACTCGGTAAATGTGGTATACTGTTTTGTATATAATTTATTTTACGTTCAGTTTACCAGAGTTTTATACCAATTAGTTAAATTTATCAGAGCTTTGTACTAATTAAAAAATATTGGTATAATTTTTTATATATATAATACTTTTTTCTTTTTTGTAAATAATTTTATTACTATTATTATATTTTGTCGTTAGCCGCATTATAATATATTATTAAATATTTTACATCAATTGAAAAATTTGGGTATACTTTCAAAAACTATATTTTGCAATTTCTTGCTTTATTCAGCTCGGTTTATTAGAATTTATACCAATCGGTAAATTTTGGTATAATTTTATATACACGTTATACTTTTTTACATTTTGCTTCTCTTGTAATTAATTTGGTGTTGTTATAATGCTGTTTTTATATTTTTGAAATAATCCGAACTTTATACCAATTGGAAAATTTTGGTATAATTTAAAAAATTGTATTTTGCAATTTTTTGTTTCATTTAGCTCGGTTCATCAGAGGTGTATATGTGAAATTCTTATAATTTGTTTTATTTAAAAAGTTTTTCTGAAAATTTAAATAACCAATATCTAAAATTTTGGGATACCATATTTAGAGATTATTTTCTTAAATGTTAAACCAATTGCTAAATTTTTAAAATTATTATTTTTTGTTTTTGTCTTTTTTTTGATAATTTTTTTTACTATTATTATTAATTTTTCTTTATTAAATTGTCTACTATTATTATCATTATTATATTATTTTTTTCTGCTAAACTTCAATACAACTTTTCTTTAAAAAATTATTTTCTTGCCTTACTGCAATTAGTTCGCAATTATTTATTATTACTATACTCTTATAAATGATTACGTCAGCCACATTTTCACCTACGCAATTTTTCCATTTGTTGTTTTTTTGCAAAAGCATTTTTTATTGCATTCAGCATTTTAACGAGAGCAGTGAACTCGTATTCTAAAGGCAAATAAATTGAGCAACAACAGCTTAATTTCATTAATTAGTACTTAAACTTGGTTTTGTGAATACTTACACGTGCGTGCGAATAAGTCATCATTAATTGAAAAAAAAATATATAAGAAATATTTATATTATAAATTTTAAATGTTGAGCTGGCTACGGAAATAAAATATATATTTTATATCAAAAAATACCTTTATGAAAAAAAATTATTATTTAAAAAAATATATATTTTATAAAAAAAGAAGTGCTTTTCAACTTCATAATCTTTCTAAAACTTAACAAACAATAATAGACTAGTGGTCTAAGAAGTCTTTGAAAATGTCAAAAAGGAAAAAAAAAATTATACTAAATTGAAATCCTTCGGAAATACGGGTATAGATAAAATAACCAACATTAAAGGCACAACTTACGCGCGATCTGAGTTTGGGAAAATGTGGAGGAGTGGCCTGGTTGCAGTGTTAAGAACGGCTTATCCCCATTTCCATCCAACCTACGAGTCCTATAGAAAAAAAAATTGATGCAATGTTGTAATCAATGAAGGGATCTATAACCTTCAACGTATAGGCTTTTGAAGTACTATAAGCTCAAAATTTGTGTAAAAAATTCAAATAACTAAATTTTTGGGTATTTTATTTTTGTCTTATGTCCTACATACTATAGTTTTAAATTTAAAATGGCACTGAGCAGAAAATGTTTGGCTTTAAAATCGGTCACAATCGTGGCTCGATGCGATGGTGTATTGTCATTGTGTAAAATCCATGAATTGTTCTTCCACAATTCTGGCCGTTTTCGACGGATTTTCTCAAGCAAATGCCTCAATACGGAACACCCTCCGGAACACATTCATGATACACTAAACCATAAATATCGAAAAAACAATGAGCATTACCTCCATTTTTGAACGGCTTTGGTGTGGTTTTTTGTTGGTTTCGGCTCGTTTTTTTCCTCCATTCCGACATGTAAAACTCGTAAACATCAGTAAAAGTCTCATGGGCAGATATAATGTTCTCCATGAATGTGGGATCAGAATTCGCATGAACAAGCTTGTCCAAAGAGATTAGTTTACGGTACACTTTTTGAAAAAAAAAGAGGTCGAAGGTCGTCCAGAACGAGACATGTCTTCAACGATCTATCGACCGTCTTTGAAGGCTTCATATTACTGGTAGGCTCGTGTTTTTGTTAAATCTGAATCACCGTAATGCTTTTCCAACATTCGCAACGATTCCGCGCACGAAGTTTGGTGTACGAGTACATTACTCTTGTAATTTTTCTCAGAAATGCCAAAAATACCACCTTATCTATGTATTAGTACAAAGGTTTTTAATTTAATTTTCAATTAGAAGCGATCAAAAAGGCATAAAGTGTCTTAAGTATTGGAATTTCTATGCTAAATGAGCAGCAGTTGGAAGAAGACTTTTAGCTTCTTTCACCACCAGCTTTACTTTGCTAGACCTAAGGCAACGATACGCTGCCTTTTCCAATTAGCTTTCCGTGCTGTAATCGCGCGGGGTGGGAGAGGTGGTATTAAGAATGTGCAACTTATTTTATAGTCGCATTTTAATTGAATATTGAATCTAGCGAGCTTAAGGTTAAGTTGCGCAATTCGTTAGGCAAAACGGTAGTGGCCATAACCTCACTTAAGCCATGGCTCTCTTTTTAATTGTTTTATTTCAATTAAACTGCTATACCTTCATACTAAATATTGTATTTTTCTTTTATTTGCAGTTGTGGCACTTTGAATATTGACAAATGCTGAAACTTCAACAACAACAGCAACAATAAAAACGCTTGTTTTAAAGCAAATCCACGAAGCGGCATTAAAAGCAGCGATTTCAAGCACACCATGTCGCTACCAACTTAACTGCGGAGAATTGTTACACAAAATACAATAAAAGCAAAGAAACAAAAAATTACAACAAAACAGAAGTATCCAACAAAAAAATAAAACAAATCCACCACTAAAAACAAAAACAATCAGCAAATCCGCCAAGAAGCAACGCAACAAAAGTTTTCCAGCCCTTCCGAGTCTCAGCGTTTTTCAAGCGTAGTCCGTTTTTTTACGAGACTTTTTACTCAAAACCGCAACACCTTTTAGTGCTTATTTTAATTATTTTAACTCAACACGCGCAAAACATAGCAAAACCGTTACAACAACCTTTGTAAAATCGCTCAAGTGTGCTTTGAGTTCGTTTGCGCTTCGTTTTTCTTTTTGTTATTAGTTTTTTTGGGTGTTTTTAACCAAGCTCTTCGTTTGTTGTGCGCTGCCGATGTAATTTTCCCTCGTCGCAGCTAACCCCGAAAGTGTTTCGTTACATTGTTTTTCGGCCAAACAGCGATATCCGGTTTGTGCGTCTATTGGTGTAAAACTGTATGACATTACTTGGGCCTAGCGCCCCTGGTATGGCCTTTATGATGAAAAAGAAAAAGTATAAGTTCAATGTTGAGGTACAATTACAAGAGCTCTCCGAGGTGGCGCTCGTAAATGAGGTGCTGTTCGCGAAAATACGTCTACTGGATGGTGGTTCGTTTCAGGAGTACAGCAGCAGGTGAGTGGCCGGCGAGACAACTAGTATTATATTTCAAAATTTATTTGGTTTAAGAAATTAAAATTTTCCAAAAAATTCTGAGCTTTAAGTAATTGATTATTGTGTTCCTGCAAACTTTGTGAAGTAAATATTCAAAGGATATTAAACTACAGTAAGATTTCTGATGTGTCTACAAATGCAGGCAGAATTAAAAACCTGTTCGATGCTTCGTGTGAGTGAAATATCTATTCTTCTAAAGGCCTGTAGTAAGCTGCAGAGAAACTGTTGAAAAAAGTTGGGGTCTCCCACCAAAAGTTGTTCTTTTGCGCTATATTAAGATAGTCGATTGCATTATCGTTGACCCATAATGTTCTATAACAGTTTTGTAGCTCGTTGCCTATACCTTCAAGACTAGTGAAGGCATACCTTGACTACTTATTCCTGGTAGCGAGTTATTTATGAACTTGTAATCTCTAATATCGATTTATTTCATGATTGCATAGACTTGTCTAGCCATAGCGATATTGCATGGTTGATGAGCTTGCTAGGTCAGGTACCTTAGCTGCTCACTAGCTGCAAAATATAACCATATAGTAACTCCGTTGACTTCTTGCGGTTCAATATTGGATGGTTGGTCCTCTGTACTTTAAAAGGTTCTTTGACCAAAGGTAAGTCGTAAAGGTCTTTTGACTTCTTCGCCCACAGCAAAGCTCAGCTTTTAATAGTTGGGTTATGTAAACTGGATGATTTCTCATGAGGTCAGGAATAATCCCACTTGGATTGCCAGAGACGATATCCAAAACTCCTAGATATGGATCGCAAAGGCCATCGCATATCGCCTAGAGCCTGTCACAAGTTTGTAGAGGCGGCTAATATAATATTAGTGCTTGCCAATAACATAGTTGTAGGAGTCGAAAATTTTTTTTTGCTGTACGAGTATGTAGCAGTCTAAATGTGATACTCCGCCATCTTGGGCGATCAGCCATCAGTAATCATACTCAAAATGATCAAAATATTATGCAAATGTTTTTCTGCGATTCCTCGTTCATATTCCACACCTATTATTCAATGAAAAAAAATTAAAAAAGTTTAATTTCGAAGCGAACTGTCGTCCATCAGATCCAGAAAAAAAGCTAAGAAAGCATGTTTTTGAGGTTTTGAACTGTCAATCGTAGTTCATTGATGGAAAAAGTCTATTTACTAAAATGGTTGGTCTACTGGCTACAAACCTTAGCTATAATCTGAAGCATCTTCACCTCAAATATCATATTTTAAATCTATTATCATAGATTTCGTAGAGAAAGCAAAAGCTCAAATTGAAATGATTCGAAATAGTGTAGCTTGAATAAGAATTTTGATTGAACTACTTCAAGATACGTTCACAAATTGTCCACAAAGAAAAGTTTGTAAAAGTTTCTGAGCTTTAGAAGGTAAAGTAAAAGACTCGAAGTAGAAAAGCATGAATAGTAAGTTCTAAATATATTTTCGATTGAAAAACCTCGAGTTGCGCTCACAAAATGTTCACAATTGAACGTCTGAAAAATTATCAAAGCTTTCGGAGGAAAAGTGAAAGCTTCAAATGACATTATTCGAAGTAGTATAGATAGAACAGTAAGTAATGAAAAGATATTCGATTCCAAAGCTACGAGATGCGTACAGAAAATGTCACACAAATGTACGTCTATAGCAGTCTCTGAGCTGAGAGGAAAAGTGAAAGCTATAAATGACATTATTGGCGGTAGTATAGCTAGCACAGTGAGTTCTGAAAAGATTTTCGACTAAATATCTACGAGATGCATTTAAAAAATATTTACAAATGTACGTCTATAGCAGTCTCTGAGCTTCCGGAGAAAAAAGTGAAAGCTCCAAATGACATTATTGGCGGTAGTATAGCTAGCACAGTGAGTTCTGAAAAGATTTTCGACTAAAAATCTACGACATGCATTTAAAAAATATTTACAAATGAACGTCTCTAGAAGTCTCTGAACTTTCGTTGAAGGCTCTGAGCTTTCGACGGGAAAGTGAAAGCTATCCTCATAATACTAAATAGCATGGTTTGAACAAAGATTTCTGAAAATATTTTCTATTGAAAAATTTGCATACCAAACCGTTCCCATTCCACTGATAGCGTGGCTTCTTTCCAGGTCGTCAGTAGTKCCTCCGAGATCTTGTATCTAAAGTTTTATTTGGGCAAGGCCACTACTACGCTGTGATACCCTTGTGTCACGGTACTTAAGAATTCTCCCTTGAAGTATTCTTCCCACAAACCTCAAGTTTTATCAAGTCCAATCTATCGCAGGGAAGACTATGAATAACAATAAGATTTTAATCAAAATCATACCTGCTATAGTGTTACAACGTTTATTTTAGTTTGAAGACTTTACATAAAGAGACTGCCTCGTTGGAAACTTCGAAATACCACTTTGGACCCTATGTAATTCTAAACATTGACATTTCCCCTTTAATCCACAGAGAGGAGGTGCGCGATCATCGTGTAGTATGGAATCGCAACTTCGAGTTTCCCTGCAAAATGTCCGCCAATGCATCCACAGGCGTATTGGATCCCTGCTATTTACGCATCTCCATACGCAAAGAGATGAAGGGCGGACGTAGTTATTTTAAGTTAGGTTTTATCGATATAAATCTTGCCGAATTCGCTGGCGCCGGCCTGACGTCACGACGCTTTCTGCTCGAAGGCTATGACTCGCGTCATCGTCTGGACAATTCCATGCTGCTGGTATCCATCAAAATGCACATGCTCAGCGGTGATATACTCTTCAAGGCGTAAGTGCAAACGCGCTTTAATATTATTTCATTGAATTTCTTTTAATTTTTCATTTCCAATTTCCTTTTTCATCAGACCCACGCCGAACCTGAAGAGCAAACAGAAACCCTCAACGGATGACCTGGCTACCGCGTCGACGGGTGTGGGCCTGCAGACGCCCACCGCCACAGCGTTGCCCAGCATGGGTGGCGGTGTCGGCAGTAGCGGACCCAGCGTGGGCGGCGGAAGTCAAGGCATACCGGTTAGCGTTGGTGGCGCTACGCTAGGCGGCGGACTCAATAGCACGACCAGCACGCGTCCCGTCTCCACCGTGCGCGAGGATGGTAAATATTATTAGAAGTTTTATGCTTTCAAGTTGAAATTTCATTTTATAAAGTTAAAATTTTATTATTGAAAAATAATTGCCCTGTTTGCACGCAGATTTGGACCCTCAAGTAGTGATCGCTTCGATTGTGACGGACTCCGGCTTGTCGGAATCTTCCGAATCGGCTACTACACTCACCACAGAAGCGTTGCTGTTGCAGCAACAACAACAGTTTATCGCTTATCCACCGCAAAATACGTTAGGCTCAACGACAACAACAACAACCACAGTCGTGACATTGACGAATGCACAACAAATGCAGCCATACGCTGGCATTGGCAGCAGCACCAGCGGTGGCGGCGCGGCGTCCACTATGGGCATAGTCGGTAGCAACAATTGCGGCACGACCAGCGCGAATGTGATGGGCGGCGGCGGCCTGGGTGGCACTACCGGCACGTCGTCGATTATGGAAATGGGCCACTCGCGTAATTCCAGCAACACTAGTCAAGTGAGTGCGCTCGCCGCCAGCATAGAAGACACAGTGATTTGTGCGCTTTTAACTGCAATTTATTAATATTTCACTTCTTCTACTTCTTTGCTATCTCTCTCTCCACTTTTGTGTATGCAGATGTCGAAGGGTTCGGGTTATAGCAGTTTTTCGCACAGTCAACATTCGAGGCAAAGTTCTGAAGGCGATTCGGGGCATGCAAGGTAAGCGTTTTGTTTGCAACACTGCAACAACAACAACAACAAATAATTTATTTATTATTATTACCTACCTTCTTTCGTACGTACTTATGTATTGTATTTGTAATTACCAATTCTCTTTTCTTATAAATATTTATATACTAATTTGCCATCCAAAACTAATTCGAGTACAAAAAAGTAAAATCCAAAAAATCGAAATAAGCGTTTAGTTTATGTATGGTATTATATACATTTTGTATGAAATAGTTACGTTTTTTGTTTGAAATTCTACTTTTTGTTTTTGTACACACATGCCTACGCTATACTCAAAACAATTAACAATAACAAAGCAACACTAACAAAAACTATATTTACAACTAACAACAATAACAAAGAGGCGCCAAGTCGTCGCCATTTTAACCCGCTAAGCTACTACCCGACATTCATACACCTACTAAGCTACTAAATAACAAGCAGAACCAAAAAAAAAAAAAAAAAAAAAAAAAAAAAAAAAAAAAAAAAATAAACAAGAACAATAACAAATTAACACTTGTCAAGCGCTCAATTATTAAACTAATTTTGTTATATAACTGTTTAAAATAATAATTTTTTGTGTATTTTTTTAAGTTTACTCCGTCGTGAGTTAACTAGCGTCCGCACTACAATAGCGTCAAATAAATTTTACTTGCCATTTTTAAGTTAGTTAGTTATACAACAGTTTTTTAGCCTACATTTTAGTGAGAATTTCAATTTTCAGCGTACATTTGCATTTTTTGATTCACAAAATTGCTAATACCTGCTTTTTTTTTGTAAATTTTTTTTTACTAAATTTCACATTATCCATTTTCGAACTCTAGCTTTGAGTTAGTTTATTTGCTACGTTAAATTTTCTCTTGCTTCACAAAACATTGAGAGTTATAAACTATTATAATTTATAGATTTTTTTTTTGTGATTCTTATTAAGTAGACTTTGGACTTTCTACAGTTTAAAGTATTCTGTTTTACGTCGTTTGACGTTTTTAAGACTTCGCTAAAGGTTCACCAGACTACACAAGGGTTAATGGGCTGAAAATCTTCACTGTGTTTTACATCAGTTAATTTGTTTGGATAAGTTCAAAGCGCATATAAAAATCAAAAAATCTGAATCAGCTGAAATTAAAGGAATTCAGGAAGATAGAATAAAACCAAACACAAAAAATTATATTTTTTTAAATTTAATGATTCAATGATCTAAAAAGAAAAAAGTATTAAAATTAAATTGAAAAATTAAGATTTATTAAGGAATAATAATTAAATTAATTAAAAGTACTAATTAATTAAAAAAATTAATCAACTTAACTAAACTTAAAAAATAATTATTATTAAAAAATTAAACATTAAATAATTAGTAAAAAAATTAATTAGAATAATTTTAAGTAAAAATAATAAAAAACATTAATTAAAGCAACTTAATTAAAATTAAAAATAATAATAATTTGTAAAAAATTAATTACAATCAATTTAATTAAAACCGACATAGAACATTAATTAAGTCAACTTAATTAAAATTAATAAAAACATTAATTAAATTAATAAAGTTAAAAGTTTTATAATTATCGGAAAAATAAAGACAGCGAAATAAAAATTAAATTATATCGAATTGAGTTTACTTGGAGGCATATAAAATATGTGTCGCAATTACATTGAATTAAATAAAAAAATGCAAAATTACTACACCAATTATATACTATAATGAGTTTAATAAAATTGTGGGAAATTTAATAAAATATAATATATGAATAAATTAGGTTAAACTAAAATTAAATTCAATTAAAATTAACCAGAATTTATTGTAAAAACTGTCTCTTATACACATCTAGATGTGTATAAGAGACAGAAATATGCACTTAATTAATTTTCATTGGCGGCTAAATTAAATTAATTATAATTAAATTTAATTAAAATTAATCGAAATCTATCCAATTACAAATTATATAAAATACTTATTTCATTCGCAAATCACAATTAAATAGAAAATTAAAAATAATTAAATAGTTAATTAAAAATATTCATTTTATTTTGAAATGACGCAAACAAAACAAATAGTTAATGATACTAAATTGAAAAATATTGCATTGAAATTAAAGAATTGAATTTTATGGAATTATAATTTCTTAAAACTATTGAAAAAATAATTTTTATATAATTAACTAAAATTAATTTAATTTGTAATTTTACTGAACTAAATAAATTTAAATAAATACGATCGATGCTGTTTTGATATGAATGCTAAATTAAATTAAAACTAATTGCATTGAAGTGAATTGATTTCAACTGTATTTAATCGAATTTAATTGAACAATACATTTTCTAAAAAACGAGTTGTTTTAATACTGTCTCTTATACACATCTAGATGTGTATAAGAGACAGATTGAACTAAATGCGCTAAATTTAAGCAAAATTATTTTAATTTAATTTAATTAAATCGAAGTGAATTGAATTGTATGGATTTGAACTTTAATGAATCGTGTTTAAATCTAATTAATTTTTTTAATTAAATATAATTTATCTCTAATTATAATATTAATTATATTAAAAAATACAATTACATTTAATTGAGTTAATTCAATGAATTTGGATTGACTCTAATTAAATTAAGTAGAACATATAATTAAAATTATTATATAACTTAATTAAATTTGAGTTATTTTAGTTGAGGTTGATGCAATTTGTTATCAATTTAGACTCAAGTAATTTATTTTTTAATCGAATGTTAATGAATTAAGTCATATTAAACAAATATAAATTTGATTTTAATAAAACTCGATTCTGGAACAATTGAATCAAAACAAATTCAGAGTGAAACCAAATGCATTAAAACTAAATATTTTTAATATCAAATATAAATAATTTAATATGTATAATAACAAAACTATTTGAGATAATTTTCAAAATTAATTCGAAATAATTAAAAAAAAATTCGAAAGAATTTTCAAAATAATTCAATTCTTCTGAATTCCGTTTGTAATTGAGAACAATTTGGAAAAGCAATTTTCTTATATTGGAAAAAGAAAACTATATTATTATACAAATAACATAATATTATGTTGTCAAAAAAGTCTTGCGGTATTTCTTATTGAATTTTCAATTGTTCATAAAATTTTTTTTTGATGACTCCTGCCCAGCTCTTGACCGATGCTACGGCTGCTACTATGCCGGTCTCTTTCGAACAATTCAGCGATTTTATCGCAATTTTCGATGACAGGCCTTCCGGAGCGTGTCGCATCTTCGACCACCTCTACACCAGAACGAAAACGTTGAAACCATCGTTGTGCGGTGGAAATGGAAACTGTATCGAATCCATAAACTGCGCAAATTTAATTGGCGGCTTGAGATTAATTTTTGCCTTAATCATAAAATATGCCGTATTTTCTCTTTAGTTTGCTMCATGTTTGCGACGCTATAACTTACGAACGACTTAAAAGAAACGACAATCAATCAAACATGTTAGCGCGGGAAATGAGCTTTTCAAAAAGGTATAGCATGACCCGATGCGCCGAATAAAACTAGAACTACGGGCTCTTAGAGCCAACTAGCTAAAATACCGCAAGACTTTTTTTGATAACCTAATATAATAATAAAAAAATATAAAATGAAATAAAATTTTCCAATATTTAAAAAATATAATAATATAATCGCTGAAAACATCGAAGAGGCCATTGTCAAGAGTGTTCGTTTGTCCATAATTGAACAAAAATAATATTCGCGAACTCAAAACATTTTTCAATGTTAAGTTTAAGGCCATTGCGCGATAGTTTGTCGTACGCTAAAAGGTGACGACATGACTCAAGGCATATAATGTGCGTTATGTATTTGAACTGAAATTGATATATTGGCACAAATAACCACGTAGCGCATTCAGATTGTCGCGTAATTTCAGTGAAATTATTGAAAATTGTCAGGTGTTTCACTATAAGCTAATGATTTATTGATTTTGTAGGTTCGTTAGTGTAAACAAGTTAATTTGAGACTATGTGTTTTTCCCAATTCGAAAATGTTTGCTTTCAAACGAGAAACGCAAATTTCCTAACCTCACTTTCAAAATTTTCTCCCAAACTAGAAATACAAATTTCTTAACCTCACTATCAAAAACTTTTTGAATGGTTTACTGGTTTATTTCAGCGTTTGTTTTGCTTGCAGCATTTGTCACTTGCAAATGCACAAACCAAATTGGCAACCAGTCAAATTTGTTACTCACTGAAACCAGGCAGTCCACATTTGTACATTTGTATATGCAAAAATTTTATACAAATTTGCATTAAGCATTTGGCAATAAATTCTTTAACTCGTAAAATTATTTTGTTGACTTTTCGCTGTTGTTGTTGCGCGGCGTCGTTCGAAGATATTGAAATTGAGGCAAATGTTTCACTCGAAATTCATTTGTGCACTTATAAGTACATATACATATGTTTGTATACCTGTCTAAATTTTATTTTGTTTTTTTCGTGTAATTTTGGGGCGTAAACCGCGATGAGCTCATCTCTTCGGCACGCAGTTGCAATTATTTTTATCAGTGCGCCTGAAGTTGGTCATAATTAAAATATTTGTTTTCGAGTTATTAGGGGCGCAGCTTATGAATGCCAATTTCGGTCAGGGGCAGTTAGAATTTTATGAGTAATGAAACCTTCACTCTTGAAAATATTGCACGATACGATAAACGATAATATTTCACCGGACTTACGATTACATCCGATTTTTACTGTTCTTTCTCTCCATTCAATGATGCTGATCTCCTTGTTCAGTCAAACCCTTGTTTTTCGCAAAATTTTTCGTCATAGTAAAGCTTGGAATTCTGACTTTACACGCTCCTTGAATCAAATCKTTCCTTTCTACAACACCTTTTAATTTTTGTGTAATTTTTCAACTTTTGAYTTCAAATTCTGTTACTTTTTAAAATAATTCTTAGTTTTCCATAAATTTTTTCACTACTTTCTGTTTTCGTTGTCTCAATGATTGCTCATCTTTTCCGATCAATATTGACAGTACCCTCATATCTCTCCGATATTATTTAATATGTCGTTATTGTCATTTTATTTTATTCCGCTTTTTTCTTTTTCTACAGCCTTTATATACATATTTCTTCTGCCATTCTTTCTATTTKTCCAAAAATCTTAAATTGTTCTGATATTATCTGAAAAAACATGTTCTAGGGTTAAAAATCTCTTCTACTTTATCTGAAACAAGTCTTGTTTAACAAGGCAAGGCAGAATTATCTCGCTACTTCCACTTTTCCAAGTTTCTACTCAAATAAATTGTGACTCTAATATACCCTGGAGTCATATGTTCGAGTGAAAAAAGTCAAATTCTTTTTGTGTAAAAACACTTTAAATTCTTTTTGTGTAAAAAACAAACTTTCGTTTGATTAAAAAAAAATTTTTTTTTCACTCAAATAAATTCCAACTTAAGTGTTAGTGTAAAAGATATAAAAAATTTTGTTTATTAAAAAACTAGTTTTTTGTTAATTAAACATTTTCTCACTCAAATACATTTTTACTCAAAAAGGTCACTCAACTTATAGTAAAAAAAAAGCAAGTTCCTTCTTTAGAACAAACAGTCAGTTTCTCGTTCGATAAAAAAAGTCTATATAATAAATTCTGAGTGCAAAGTGTCACTCATAAGTTAAAGTGAAAAAGCTCAACTAATATTTAATTTTTATATTTTACAGATAAAAAATTTCAGTAGGCTAAAAAACTTGTCCACCAAAAAAACTTTTTACTCGAAAAAATTACTGACTCAACAACTCTCTCTTTTTGTAAATGTCTTCTTTGTTTGACAAAAAAASAAATTTTTACTCAAATGTATTCTGTCTCAAAAAAGTCACTCGGAAGTGATAGTGAAAAAAAAACTCAATTATTTTTTACAGATAAAATTTCAATTGGCGRTCGCTTTGCTTCGAGAAATCTGCCGACATTTTGCGCTCAAAAAACTTTCCACTCGAAACGATTAGTAAATAAAAAAAAGCAATTGCAATAAGAAAGCTCTTGCCTTCTATGTTTGATGAAAAACKAGTTTCCACTGAAATATATTCTGACTCAGTTATATTTTTCCATTCAAATAAATGCTGACTCAAACGTGATAGTAAAGAACACTTAAATTTTTTTATAAAAAAAAAAAACGTCTCAATTAGCGGTTGCTATTGAGAAAAAWTTTTATGGTAGAAAAAGTTTGCACTGCAAACAAATTTTTGACTCGAAAATATTACTAACTCAAAAAAAGTTTGCTTTTTATGTAATGAAAGTCCCTTTGTTTGATAAGAAACCCGTTTCCACTCAAATAGAATAGAACTCAAAACAATCAACCAGAAGTGAAAGCGAAAAAAAACTCAATTATTATTAATTTTTTTCATTCAAATAAATTCTGAATAGTGAAATAAAAATTTCAACTATTTTTTCCACTCAAAAAAAAAGTAAAAAAAAAAAACGTTTCGGTGATTGCGTTTGTTTAAAAAAATTGTGTTGCTGGTATTACTCACATCTCACCACTTTTACTTACAGTTTTAGCTCACGCGTAATTTTTAACGCTTTGTTAGTGTAATATTTGTTGCAAATTTCATCTTCAGTAGTTTGCAAAATTCAAATAATTGGTTGGTTGTTCTACTTATTGAATTGTGGTTTTGGATTTATGCAAAATTCTAATTATTTTTTTACAATTTTTTATTAAAAA